>NC_079148.1:157083849-157391033 GCF_945859685.1 Eupeodes corollae | reverse complement strand
AGAGAGCAGGAAAATTAAGACTTTGAACTGACCAATCCACAACTTCAATTTTTCTTTTTGAATCGTTGTTTTTTTAAATTTCATGATTAACATAACATTTTACAATTGTGATACAAATATTATGTTTACTTTGTATGCATCATTTCAATAATTGTTCGCAAAAATGTTTTTTTAACAGCAAAACATCCCTGCAAACCACTTTTGAAAAGATGATTACTTATAGTTTGTGCTGTTATTTCGTGGCTTAATTGGGATTAAATGTAATAATCCGACAATGGGATGGTCTGCTTTTTGTCTTGTTTTATGTGTCTCTTCTTTCTTCTTGCGTTTTTCGAAGCTTCTAAAACTTCTAAAAGAGCTTAAAAAACATCGTATAATTAACCGGCAACTCGATGGTTTACTTTACTTTATTTTACCTTACTATACTTTACTTTACATTATTTTAACTTACTATACTTTACTTTACTTTGCTTTACTTTACTTTACTTTACTTTACTTTACTTTACTTTACTTTACTTTACTTTACTTTACTTTACTTTACTTTACTTTACTTTACTTTACTTTACCTTACTTTACTTTACTTTACTTTACTTTACTTTACTTTACTTTACTTTACTTTACTTTACTTTACTTTACTTTACTTTACTTTACTTTACTTTACTTTACTTTACTTTACTTTACTTTACTTTACTTTACTTTACTTTACTTTACTTTACTTTACTTTACTTTACTTTACTTTACTTTACTTTACTTTACTTTACTTTACTTTACTTTACTTTACTTTACTTTACTTTACTTTACTTTACTTTACTTTACTTTACTTTACTTTACTTTACTTTACTTTACTTTACTTTACTTTACGTTACTTTACTTTACTTTACTTTACTTTACTTTACGTTACTTTAGTTTACTTTACTTTAATTAACTTATTGTGATTTTTTCTCAAAAACAAAAAATATTGTTTTCCTGGGTTCAAACCCTGCTTGTGCCGTCTAAAATTTTGTTCACGGGTACTGCCTCTTGCACGGAATTGACAAATCTTCCAAGAGTTTTTTTTTCTTGTCATTAAAAGTGCTTTCTCATATAAGCCGTTCGAATTCGGCTTAAAACTGTACCTCCTCTGCATCCCTGGCAACATTACTCGCACACAGGAATAGTTGAGAGTTGTAAGTCACTAGGCCCTAGGCCCTAGTTCTCACAAACTGTTGCGCCAACTAATTTATTTATTTAATATTAAAAATAATATAACTTAATAGAAGTTGAAATCCAGGAATGAACATTGATTCTGAATTAACAACTTAAAACAACATTAAAGTGCTATTCATTCTTTTCTTTGCACATATGACATTTTTTGATTCTGTTTACCTGCGTGTTTGAAAAATGTTCGAATATAACGCAGATATAATCCAACGCCCAATTATTAGGGGTCGTCAAATTTGGCTTCTTTTAAGGCACTAAAAAATAGTTTCATTACTGTTAATTTTTCGTTTCGTATCAATTACAGGATTATTTTTTAACAAGTCAAGTTTTTTTTGTGTGTAAGTCAAACTAAAGAAATAAAAAAATCCAAATGAATCGTAAAATCCTTTAAGAGCTTACGTATAGCTGCGTATAGCCTATTTAATTACATTATATTGCACCTTCCAACAAGTTGCCTTTTGAAACGCTTCGTACGACATGCATGTAGCATATTTATGTTACTCTACACGCCTTTCGGTATCCTTAAAAGAACAAAGAAAAGCACTAACGTGGTAAATTAATTCACACTATCGACACGCGATGTTATCAGCATTGATGGCTTACATACGACTACAACGACAACGGACGACGGACGTCGACGACTTGTGTTTTTGAATTTATCGGGTCACCAGTCACAGTCAAAGCAACATACATACATTCTTTGAAAACTGAAACCGAAACGTACCTTCAAAACAAAAAAGCAGCTACAGGCTACACACTGGGAACAATTTGCCACACTCCATAGGCGAGTCATATACTCATAATGTTAAACTAATTGCAAAAATTACATGTTAAAAACGTGATTGAACAATTGCATGCAAATAATAAGAAGCTGCGAGGAGCAATTTTCGAACCAAGTATATGTTTGTCATATGTAGGCCTCCTGTGTTGATTTCATGCCACAAGCAACTGTGCACCCACATTATTTGATTATTTATAAATTCATTGAAATACTTTATATAGGTAGTATATGTATGTATGGCCCCTTGAGGGTGGTTTATTCGTCCCAAAAATAAATCAATATGTAAATGGGGGCTCCCTTTGAAGCGATATTATTATTAGCGTCCTCGTATAGATTTCGCAGAATTTAATCACATGAAAGTGATACCGACCGGATGATGTTGACGATGATGATGATGATGGTGATATTCATAACAGAATTATTTTTTCTATTTTTAGGTTGGAGCACTCGAAGCTACATGGGTTGTGTCTGATTATATCGCTACACCGGGCTCGAATGAACTTAGTGTTGTGAAGGGTCAACAAGTGGAAGTTATTGAAATAGCTCCGGCAACTGATCCAGACTTTTGTCTTGTAAGACTTAATCCTCAAAATAATGACGATCCTGTTCATGAAGGACTTGTACCTGTATCAATACTCAAACCTCCTCCAGGTTTACAAAAAGGCACCCCCAACAAAAAGGAGACCGATTCCATTCAAGAACAAAGTATGTATTTTCTCACATTAAATAAAAATAAAAATAACAATAATTAAAAAAAAAAACATATTTATTCACAGATAACGTCCGCGGAAAACCTGATCCACTAACATCATCAACCAAGAGGCGTGGATTTAGCGGGTAAGTTAGTTGCATTGCATAATTTTTGTTTCTACAATAATAGCAACGAGAAGATAAATAATCTTCGTTTTTTTTCTCTCTTGTTGTTCATTTACCTACCTGCCTTACGTCAGAACAAGTCATAGAAAAAATTGCGAATAGAATTAAACTTTTAACATGACATGCTGGGTATACGAATACGACACTATACAAAACCAGTCCGTCGATGAATTTTGAAACAATCAAACCTACTCATTATTAATTAAATTATATTTGCAAAAGGTATTTAGTTGTTTGGGTTGGCTTAGATCAATAACGGTTTTAAACTTACTTCTTTCAAAGAAATACCTTACTTAATTTATACAACAAGCTGATTTGGTAAATGACATATTGAAATATATTTTGTTAGAAGCTTTTTGCATATGAAGTCTAAATGTCATTAAATATATAATCGTGTTCCATTTACTTTACATTTTTTTTAATCGAAGCTGTAAAGTAAAATAACTGACTCAATTTAATTATATTTTTTTCGACTCAAACCATCAATAAATGTTGCATAAGATCGGAAAATTAATTTAGCTGTGTCGTGTAAAACACCTGGTGCAATCCATCACAAATATTTTAAACATATCTTTGAACTATTTATTAAGGTTTGTCACCCTCTAAAGATTATTGGAGAAGTTAAATACACTAAATTTTGTTCGCTGTAAAAATAGTCACATTTAGTCTGGAATTCAATAAATTAATTGCTGGAAAATATTTAGACAGAAAATATCGGTTTCCTTCTAAATACTTCGGCGTTTTCAAATTTGTTAATGTTTTAATTTCCTATTTTTTCTTTTAGCATCCATCTTTCGCCCATTTTTTTAAAAGTCTCCTTAATTGTTGTTGACTCGATTTTTTTGACTTGACAGAAACAAAACACTGTATTTTTTGTTAATTCCTTTTATTGGTACAACTGATCTAGCGTTTCTTCTTAAAATTCTTAGTATTCTGTGCCCTTAGGTTTAATTAGGAATACAGGGTTATAAAGATTTGTTTAAATGTCTCCTTAATTGTTGTTGACTCGATCTTTTCGACTTGACAGAAACAAAACACTATTATTTTTGTCAATTCCTTCTATTGATACATTTGTTCTAGCGTTTCTTCTTAAAATTCTTATTATTCTGTGCTCTTAGGTTTAATTAGGAATACAAGGTTATAAAGTGTGGTTTATGCGAAATTTCTTTAACTTAAATTCTGGAGAGACTTTTTGGACATCTTAAATTGTCATTCTGTTAAAAAGAAACCAGTCTAGGACAATATTATTATCAACGGATGGCATAGATGAGACCCTGAAAAAAGCCCACCATCGAAGAAGTTAAAAACTATCAAAACAAGTATATTATGATATGTCTCAAAAAAAAAGAAAGATGATTTTTTTTTAAATCTTATACCACCAGTTCCTATCCAAATAATTTCTTACTTTAAATGTCTTAAAATCAAAACAGCCTTAAACGAACAAATTTCACTTAAATAGCCAAAAACTTATTTTCTGGATGAAATAAATTCCTATAGAACTTTTTATCGCCGTTTAACCTCAAGGACAATGTGTGTTTTTTAAATTTAAGAGCACATTTGATAAGCGAACATTAAATATGGGATTCCTAGTTTTATAAATAGGACATAGTGGATAAAATAAAAATATGCTGGCATTGAAAACTTATTTTTAGAAATAGTGAAGATACAAATTTTCCTGGTTTCACTTACGATTTATAGTTTGTATTTTATGAGTTCCCCCTTTTTTACTTGTTTATTGTTTTGAGTAGCTGGACTTCAGTTTGTTTTTTATTTTTTCTTTGTTCTTTTTTTCAATCTATCTTATCGACTATGTGCTTGTTCATTTATATTTGCTTTAGGGGAAGATTATTGGTTTCTTGCAAATAAAATATATGATTAAAATTAAACTTAGCATCAAGCTGACGTTTTTGTCACACACCAACCGGCCGTCTGTGGATCTGTTCATTAAATATAGTTCTCATATAGTTGTGCAAAATTGTTTTAATTTGTTCCTTGCCAAATTTGTTCTAATTGGAACGACCGACCGCGACGGTGTAAAGTATGATAAATAACTAAAGCCTTGAACCATAAAAGCAAGTTCATGCTATCACATTGTACATTTAATTTGTTGATAGTTTTATAAACGGCGTTCGGCACTTTCGTTTCTGTATCTTAGCTGACTCATGCTTATTTATGTGTGTTTAAGGAAGGGTGTTAATTTTCTATAAGAATCAAACTTTTTTGATACTTGTTTACTCGATGAGCAACGGTCGAGCGTTTTAAGTACAAACATATATTTTTTCTCTTTATTTAAAAAAATACAAACAAACATAAATATGTGTATGTATTTGATAAAATTGGAGTAGACTGTCAGCTGATAGATTTGATTGTTTTTTTTTTTAACTCGTTCGACTGTGATGATGATTTCATAAAAACAACCCTGCGAACTTTTTAGCTATTTACAATTATTGTTAATTTGAAGTAACAACACATACAAAAAAATATGATTTCTTTATTAATTTTGTGTCCCCTTTTCGGTTAACATAAGTTTAAAACCAACTACAATTTAAAAATCAGTGCTTCCAATACTTTTTAATATTTGGCTTAATCGCCAATATGAGTATTTATACTCTTATGCGTTTGATTTCCTATTGGTAAAATAAATAAGCATATTTGTGTAAAATTATTTAATTTTTTTAAACGTTTAAAAAATTAAGTTTTAAGTGAAGCATATCATATTTTTATTACAGAATTATTCGAAACTTTTATGTTCTGTTTGTTTTTTTATTACGAGTAATTTTCTTTAAACAAAATATTGGAAATATTCGACATTGAAAAATAATAAAAACCGCCTTTGTATAATTCATTTGAGCTTTTATGCGTGTTGCTTCTTTTTTCACAACATTTCGCTGAACTCTTCCACTTTGCTTCGAACACTCATATTTTGAACAGTTTGTGAAAACGTGTGTCTCGAAATATTAACTTGAGAAAAAACAAACAAAAAAAAATATTAAAACAGCAACAACACCTCATAGTCGTAGAAAATTTCTTCTGCTAGAGTGGTATTTTTAAAATAATGTGGACTTGACATGTATCAAAAAAAGTGAAACAAAAAAAGAAATATTTAAACAGCAATGAGGAATATTGAAAATCAATAATATGACAGAAAATGGGCAATTCAAAAGGAGTTTCTTCACGTTAGTGTAAGTACCTCGTCAAAAAATTTGTCAAACTACCTAAACCCTAAAAAAAATGTTTCAAGTCAACTCGTTGTTTCGTTCAAAGAAAATTTGAAAAGGTGAATTTTTTTTGCTAAGTGAATGAAGTGTATAAACAAAACACATTTTTTTCTGACGAAAACGAATTCAAAGTTAACTACTTATTCCGATTTTAATTAAATTATCCTAAATAATTTGCATTTATTGCAAACTTATTTTTTCTATATTTAATTTATTTAACGCAAAAGCATGCGTTAAATTAATGTGACATTTACATCGCAATGTGCCAACATCAGCACCTCGAACATTCATAGGAACTGTGAAAATTTTGTATTAAATATTTCCAAAAATAAAATTAAAAAAACAAAAAGAAAAAGAAAATATCAAAACGACGACGGCCGACAACGACGACAACTCGACGATTGTCACCTCGCTCTTTTACAAAGCAGTACCAGTACCAGTGCTACTATTTTGCTACAACCCTAAATGCAATTATTTATAAAATAATATCTAAAAAATCTCCTCTTCATATCATGCTGATTGTCAAAAAGAGATATAAAAAAATTATAAGAATAATAATAATAATTTTTAGACAGCGTCCTTGCCCCCCACTTTCCGCATTCCTCCCTCACCTGTAATTATGTTTGTTTATTGTGCGTCCATCCATGTACAAATAAAATCTTCCATATACTCGTTCAACGTATGTACACATACTCTCTACTCATGCGACGACGACGACGTCGGGCGTTCAACATTGCTTTCATTTTTATTTATTTTCTTGACGAGACGGCGAACTGGGAACCGAACCAAACTGACAAACCACAGCCTACAGCTACGTCTATAGGAATATGGTTGCCACTGTAATAATTTTATCTTTCTGTTTTTATTTGATGCGATTTATGTCGGAAATAGTACAAATTAAATTCAGTGCATTTGGGGGATGTTGTTTTGTATGGATTATTTTTTCCGTCTTGAAAGATATATAGGTTAATCTAATATTTCTTGGTTTTGTGACTCGATTCAGTTTTAAGTAAACAAGCAATTACTGTCTGTAAACGCAACGAATTGGGTACTTAGTGTGATGCTATTGGGTATTCCATTTTTTTGTTCAACCGTTTAAATTTTAATTCTTGACTTCTTAAGATTTATGTTCATGAAATTATGAAATCCTATAGTTACCATAAATTGGCAACCGTCTTACACGTTTGTTCTCTTAAAGTTTATAAACCAAATGCTAAAAAGAGTATCGTTCATCAGTTCAATTCCTTACTGGTTGACTTATTTGGAAATTGTTCAGAAAAAAAAAGATTTAACAAGTATTGTAGATAAACCATGACAAAAAAAATAACAAATAGTAAGACAATCAATTTGGACGGCGGAAAGTTGTATGCAAATTTTGTGATCGTCGTCGTTGTTGTCGACGAGGACGGCCGCGGCATACAGGGAATGTGAGTTTAATACCACTTATTGTCCATAATAAAAGATGACAGTAGAAGAAGATTTTTTTTCCACATAGCTCTCATGTAACTTATCCAGCCTATTGAAATTTTAAGTGTTTGGGTTGGATCGTCTTGTTTTATTTTTATTTCTCTACGATGTATATACATTATACCCAAATAGAGTTCATTGTTGATAAATAAGTGAAAGCAATCGCACACACAAAGTGTAGATGGAAAAAATATGAACAAGGAATTTGTTTCATAGTTTAAAAATATACCTATAAAGTTTAAGTTTAAATCAATATACAAAAAACACCTTTCTCAAAATCAAAATGCTTTTCAGGAGAAAATGGTTACCACAGCCATTAAGGAAGCTTTCACAAGGCAAAGTAGATAAACCACCGATGGAGAAGACTCTTACAAAGAAGGCTTCAGAAAGAAACCTCAAAGTAAGTTGTTTATTTTTTTCTATTTTGATCAAATTAATTCAATACATTTAATTTATTTTTAACTTTAGCTGTCTACAAAGCATGCAGAACACGGGGATGAATTAACGTCTTCAATAGCGGGTTCAATAACGCCCACAAGTGCCCAACAGTATATGTCGCAAGTGAATAACTCACAACAACCAGATTATGAACCCGAGGAAGAAGTTGGTTTGGAACTACCTCCGCCAATGAAACCTATTCAGGACGCTTGTCTCATATCGAATGGACCACCCGCCTTTAAGGATATGAAAGAAAATCCAGTTAATTTAGTAAGTATTCATATTAAGTTTAAAATAACAACAAGTTTTAGTCAATCTAATAAGTACAAATTAAGTTGACAAATGAAACGGAATTTGTTTTTTGCTCTCCGAAGTTTTTACATTTGACAAAACTGATATTTCTGGCCAAGCATACCTCTGAGACAAAAACTGTTTTTATGTTTAAAGAACCCTCGAGCATTTACCTTTTAAAAACTCAGTCAGACTGTAACAAACAAAACAAAAACATATTTTTCCAAAAGCATTGGAAGTTATTTTTTGTTGTTTCAATTTTATTAATTCTTCACGAGTTTTTTTTTGTTTTCGATACATTTTTAGTAATTTGTCATGATTTAAGTAATTTTATATTATTTAGATTGTATTTGACTTGAAATTGATAAACATAACAAAAAGCTTTAAACAATAAATTAATGAATTGCAATATTTGTTTGAGTTCCAAAATTCATCAACAAGGTTTTCATTGTTAGTTTAAGACATCATATTTCAACTTAAGTTATTTGCCATTCAATTTTACCTGGAAAGCAAAGGATTCTATTTGTTTCTTATTTTAAATAAATAAAAGAAAAACTTAAGTGTCCACAGCTACGAGGGATTACAATAATTTGTATTTTGTTTAAACTCTTGGGAACTATACGAACAAAAAAAAAGTATGTTAAACGGCCTCATTTCATATCGATGTTACTTTGCCATACCTTTTTTGCCATTAATTTAACTGATACACATTATAAAGATAACCAAAAGCACATACGTTGAAAACTAAACCACCCATACATAACAATAGTGAAGTAATTATTTAACTAATTGGGTAAAAAATACATTCAATGAAAGATAAAAACAATAATTCGTGTTCAACATTCGTACAAACCCCAAAATGTTTTAGCATTGTGCTAATTTTATTTGTAATTTTAATTCTAGGCTGGAACATTCAAGAAAATGGAAGGCAACGCAGCAGCGGACTTATCTGAAATAGAGCAAATTGTAAAGGAGAAAACTGTAAGTTTTGTTTGTAATTTATTTTATAGCTACAGTTACCATTATTAATTTTTTTTTAAATTTTCTTAACAGGAACAACATGAAGTGAATTCCATAAAAATCATAAAACCCTTGGACATTAGTAGTACAGATAGTAATGGACGAGATCTTGATTTGTGTTATGCGAATAACGACAACTCAGAAGATAACAATGATGAGGTAAATATAAAAAATCTATACAATTCCAAAATATTTCATTTTAGAATTTTCAATTTATGAAAAAGGAACGTTTAAAGTGTTAAGTAATGGCTTAGAGTATTTATTTTCATATAAAAGGGCACGATACAAATTTTCATGCACTACTACTTTTTACAGGGACAAACTCAGCCGATTTTCGCCCTTCTAAATTCAAAACCAAAAAACTCCGAAAACTAAGGTTTGCAATAGTCTGTTATTTTATGAGTATTCAAAAACTATGCTAGAGAACGGATTAAATTTTAACTAGCAATCATTTAACAGGAAATATTTGTCACTATTAAAAATTGTTTCCATATCACTCTGCTTAAAATAAATTGATATTAGCTTAGAACTTGTTGCATTTGTAGACCTCATTATATTCATGTTAGAACTATTACTCATCTATATTTTTTTAATGTTTTTTGTTGGCGTGATTTTTCTTTTTGTGAGTAAATTTTGTAACAATTACTTATATTTTAAAACAAGCATCTGAGCAGTTGAATAAACTTGAACTTTCCACGAACAAAAAATTAACAAAGTGAATTTGGCTCAAGATTAAAAGTGAAAAAATCCATTTTGTTGAATAAGATAAGGAAAAAAATAAAAATCCGAGTTATTTTTTTGAATTTTTTCTGATAATTTGTAACCAAAGTTTACAAGGGGAAAATAATATTGTTTCTCGCAGTGAAAACCAACCCATTTTTAAACTCAGAAAGTAGGAAACCCTTCGTTTTTAAAGAATGGTTGTTTACTTAACCAAAATCTTTATGTCAACTAAAAAGCCCAGAAATGTTTTTTAAAAATTATTCCTGACAAACTTGACACATTTATCGCTCTCCACTATAAAATTTATGAACCAAATTCGAAATGAATGTTCCTACCTGTATTTGATGGATTTTTTTATTGTTATTTTCTTTCTACGCATTATTAGAATAACTCCGAAACAAATGATGTTGAGGCCGCACAACGAAAACGGTTATGCGCCTTATCAGAACTTTTGTCAACAGAAGAGCTCTACATTCAAGATTTAGCACAAATTGTTAATGGGTAAATTCAAAGCCATTGTAGTAGTAGTATTATTTTTATTTAATTTGTTATCTTAACTTTCAGTTATATCGGAGAAATTCGCAATCCCAAAAGTGACATACCTGAAGATCTTAAAGGTGGTAAAGAACGAGTGATTTTTGGAAATATTGAAGCAATCTACGAATGGCACAGAGAGTAATTTATTATGAACATTTTCTATTTGGATTGCATTCCTGATCGTCTGTTTCTTTTTGTTTTATGATTTCAGCAACTTTTTGAAATCTCTGCAGCGTTGTATAAAAACTCCATCAGAGCTTGGTCCCATGATCAAACGTTACGAGGTGAAATTTCGGATGTACAATGTTTACTGTCAAAATAAACCACTATCAGAACACGTTTTATCGGAGCATGTTATGTATTTCGATCAAATCCGACAGAAACTAAAGCATCGTTTAGATGTAAGTTATAATACGCTTAGAGTATGTAGCGTCATTTTTGTAATAAATTATTTTCTTCTTTTCAGTTAAGTGATTTACTTATAAAGCCTGTACAAAGAATAACCAAGTATGAATTATTGTTAAGGGAGATAAAAAAGCAAACCGAACGTGCCAAACTGGTAGAAGAAGTACCAAGTATGGAGGAAGCTTGTGATGTTATGAAGGTGAGTACATAAACTTTATTCTAAACAAAATTTACTTTCTTATATCAAATACAAGAAAAAATAGTATTTATATAATTTAATTTTTTTTAAACCAGGTTGTTTGTAGAGCTGTAAATGATATGATGGTAGTTCGACGACTCCAAAAGTTTGGAGGACAAATCACAGCCCAAGGCAAACTCCTGCTTCACGGCCCATTGGTTTGTGTTGAAGAACAAAAAAATTCCGAACGAAATGCAACAATGGTACAGAAGCCCAGAGAACTTCAAGTATTCCTATTCGAACAAAGTATTATTTTAGCAGATATTGTTGGCAAAAAGACACAGTTCACAAGCCCTTCATATGTCTACCGAACTCATTTACAAGTAAGTTCTATTTTTATTTTAATAAATAATAAAAAAAAAAACAAAAACCTGCATGGATTTAGAATGTTAATTTTTAATATTTATTTTTTATAAGGTTAACAAAATGCATTTGGAGGAATTACCAAATAATAAATTTCTACTGAGATCAACAGATCCTAATCGACCGGACCTATACCAGTATGTATGCAATGCAGCTACGGTCAAACAAAATCATGAATGGCTGGAAACCATAAGGAATATCCTGCAAAATCAAAATAATTTTCTCAACGCTCTTCAAAGTCCTATAGAATACCAAAAGAAGTTAACAAAAGATTCATGAACAACCGCGATTTGGGGAAATTAAACCAAATGAAATGTTAGATCTGTAAAGGCAATTATTGGTGAGCTAAGAAAGGAAAAAGAAACTGCATTTAAGAACACAACATTTTCTTGTTCTTGTTCTTGAAGTGCTGCCTCATTAACATTATGTTATTTTATTTTTGCATTTTATTTGTTGCGCTAGAAACACACGTACACCACATACATGATTGTTCTCTATTTATGGTTTAATGTTTTTTTTTTTAAGTCGACTCTAGAATTGAAAGAGTTTTATAATACTTACATAGAGTTATATTTATTTTTAACTACTAGTTAATGCTAATGTTAAGAACATTTGAGTGATTTACGTAATAAGAACAAAAAATATTTTTTTACAAATAAATTTTACTCTAATCGATATGATTTTTTGTTTTTTATGTTTTATTTTGTATTTTCAATTCATATTTTTTTAATTTTTTATTGTATCATTTACATTATAATGTTATACTCTGATAATGTTATACTTATTGATATAATACCTATTTGTATTAAAGGAAAATATGAAACAGTATGTTGTAAGTGAAGCGATATAAGAAAAAATCTTTTAGATACAGTGAAAAAAAAAATAAATATAAAGACAAACACTTATGAAAGTTTATACAATTTTGTTTTTATTTGGTTATGTATATTTTTTAGTAATTTGTTACAACATAAGATTGAAATTTCTTTTAACTGAATTTTTTATTATTCTTTGTGCGATTTTACATTCCAAAAAATGATAATTTGGTTGAGACTTTTTGAATATATTTGGGTCCTTCCGAATTAAAGCTAAGGTGGTAATGTGTCCGTCTGTAATAGAAGGATGTTTAAAATTTTCAACAAATAACAAGTAAAATTGCTTTCAGTGGAAAAATTCTGGTTGTGTTAAAATCTTTCTTTGAAAAATATAGTATCTGATAAAATTCACAAGATCTAGACTAGCAATATACCAAAAATGTTGTATGTAACTGTGAGTTTGGACATCTTGAACAATTTGAAAATGTTGAATCCAATATATTTTCTCATTCCATTAATACGTACAAAAATATCACCATTTCTGCCGTTATGAACATCTAGTTGTGGCCACAAAATGTGTTTATGGTACTTGGCCGGAAGAATGGAATTTTGTTTGCGAAACAGAGATTGAGTAATTTCACAATTTTTACAGCGGGAATAAAATCTAAGCAACGCTATTCGAATTTGTTTTTATTTGATTTTGTATCCTAATTTTTCCTAAAATTAAGGGTTTATAAACGTTTCTTTATTTTTTAACTTATTGTAGTGTCCAAAATGTTAAAAATGTTGTGATTTGGCAAAACTAAATATTTAATTTTTATTCCCACCATTTCGTTTTGTTTGAAATTAAATTTTATGTTCCAATTTAATCAAAACACAATAAACAAAATCCAGTAAATATGTAAATAGTATATCAAACGATTGTAAATTTTTCGTAGATTTGTGACATACCCCTTAAGTTATATGAATAGATAGGATAAAGAAATGTAAGATGATTCTTTTTGTGTGAGTTTGCCACTATGAAATTGATGTGTTATTAATAATGTAATTCGTTATATCATAAACGTCTTACAAATATGTATACCTACCTCTTTTTTCAAAAACTTTATGCTATGAAAATACATTTGACCCTCAATTCTTAAAATCAAGCATTTTAATTTTAATGTTCTGTCAATCATAATTCTCCTCCCGGATTCAACTCTGATTTTTTTTTACTTTTTGGTTTTTAATACCTTACCTGGGATTGTAAAACATATTATGAAATTCGAACCATAGATGTTTCTGGAATGTTTTTTACAATAGAATATTAACAAAACATTTTGTACGAGTTTAGAAATCAAAAAGAAAATCAATAAGTTGACATAAAAACTTCAGCAAGAAAGTCTATTTTTACACTGATAAAAAAATGAGGGAATCACCTGATTGAAAGTATCGAAATATGTTAATAAAACAATAAATGTTTGAATAAAATTCAATATAATCAAATTCCATTTTAAATAATATATATTACTATTTAACCAAACAAACAAATTTGGAAATTAGTTAAGTAGGTACACAGTCACACTTAAATAGTATAATGTAGTAGCCACATTCAAGGACATGCAATTTAGTATGGAATACAAAATTGATCAATAATAATATTTAAACTTATACTTATTATGTTAAGAAATACAAACAAATATCTTTGTAGTTTAATGAATCTAACTTTAAATAACAACCAATGAATTGTAGTAATTTGCATGCAGTCAATCACATTGAAGGTATGTATGTTTTACGTAAATAAATCGAGAAAATACTCACTTTCAAAATAATAAAAAAAAATTCGTTTTAATTTGAATTTAAATTCTTAAGTTACCATGAGATGGTCAACTTAAACGGGAAAAATGCTGACTCTTTGATTTAAAAATGACTGCAAAACCCAAGAGTGCCACGTCTTGTAATTCTCCCATTTTTGAGTAAACGTGCTGATAATTGTCTGTGACCATGTATTGTTTAAGAAAATGCTATTGGGACACGATGACTCGGTTTTGGGACTATCGGTCAACGCAATGACAAGCGATAACCCAAATCTTCGACATTAAAAAGTAAGTTTCAATGATAAATCCAATTTTTTAACATACCTACTTGAACATGATGACTAAATTTTAATGATTCAACGCTACAATTATAATTTTTTTGTTTAATCAACGACAAAGGTGCACAGGTTCCATAACTTTGTTTTACAAAAAAATAGAACTGGAGTAAGTACAAATTTAGGATTTTATTTTTGATTTTGCGTTAAATCCGTAGAAAAATTAATTTAAAAAAAATGTTGAATTCTTGATAAGAATAACTTATTCTTTTATTTCATCAAGACTCATGCGATTCTTTGTATTGAACTGTTTCGTAATGTTGTACCCTGATTTAAACTAGTATTTGAAATAACTGTCTTAAATAGGATTTAGCTTTAATCGCACTTTTGAAAATGTTGGGTTTAAACTTTGCGCCTTACAATAGTCGAGAATAAACAATCCTATGTATACCTTGAAGCCAGTTAAAAAATTAGAAGCTGATTTTTTAAATTCTTGTTGGAAAAAACGGTACAAAGAATATTAAATCCGTGACTCATTTTATACAACGAGTTTGAACTCCTACATATGTTTTCAAGACACACCCAATTGGAATGAGCCATGAGCAATGACTAAGTAAAAAAAATAACTAAAGTCATAAGTAATTTAAAAATCAGCACATGTATTGTATATTACCAAGGTCTTAATATTTTTTTTGAAATTTTAATTAAAAACTACCTAACACTTAACACCTTAAATAGGTGTGAAAACATATTTGATTTTTGAACTTTTGTAAAAATACATACTTTAGGAAAATGATGAACAACTTCGCCGAGCTGCTATCAGAATGCCTTCTAATGCTTTTTCGAAGTGATGCTTAATCGAAATCAAATATATTGAAGATCAATCAAAAGTAGGAAACAAGTAAATTTTGAATTGTTTATTTAACATTTCGATTCATCCCGTTTTTATGTGATTCAAAAATCTCTTAACACCTAAAGACTTAAAAAATGTTGAATTAGTTTTTGGAAACTTAATATCAATTTACAATTGGCACAGCAATTATATTGATAAATATTGGTTAGTAGTTTTATTATTTTTATTAATGAAATTCTTATAAAAATGGAATTAATCGAAGAAACAATGTTGACTCTGTAAACCAATAGACATTTGAGTTATTTAGATAATATAACTTTGGGTATGTTTGGATAGGGACAAAGATTTTCGGTAGGTTCCTAAATAAAATTTTGATAACTCTTTATGTTTATATGATATTTAGGGCCCTATTATGACTCGCGAGTCGAACGTTCGACTCAAGTCGAACGATTTGGCGAATTGCCTAAGTCGTGGTATTATGAAAGGCGAACTTCGACGTTCGCTTTTGAAAATAATATTACCAACTTTAAGAAGTGAAATATGTAACGTCATGACTTAGTGAAACGTCAAAGACTGAAAATTATTGTTGATGATATATTGTTTACAATTTGGAAAAAAGTAAAATAAATAAAACAAAATATGATAAGCAGTGTTGATTTATTTTTTGAAGATGAAGATGAAAACGAAAGAGCGGAGAAAGTATTGTTGTGTAGATTACGAAGAAGTTTAAGGGACAACTCCAACATACTTCAACTTCCAGATAATTTGTAAGAATAAAATCGTGAATTCTATTTCAGTTTAATTCAATTGTTCTTTTTATAGGTTTGTGTCATATTTTCGCGTTAATAAGCATGCATTTGGTTATATTTTAAACATCATTGGACTCACATTGGAATAATCGCTCCTGTTCAGCTACAACATCAATTTTTAAACAGAAAAAGATTTTATAGTTTGAATGTTAGTGGTGGTTAGTTAGATACATAGAGATTGATTCTTATTATTTCACTCAAACTTTTTTCATTTCAAGGCCTGTGACAATAATGGAATTATAAGATTTATTGATTCCAGATATCCAGGTTCAACACATGACTCTTTTGTGTGGAATCATAGTGAATTAAAGGATCTTTTGGAAAGCTGGTGGTTGAATGGAGAGCGGTCAAGATATCTAGGTGTGAATATATTCCATTCGTAGGTAAAGAAGTAAATGGGATATTTTTAAGAATATTTTTTTTTTTCAAAAATACTAGGCTTGGTTTTTTTTTTAAAGATCCGAAAGATCCTATATCTTTCGCATTTTCGGGGTTTGTCTCCATAATTTCAACGAGCTTTGAAAATTGGTTGGAGTTGGTTCTTTTTATGCTAGGTATACAAATAAAATTCTATATTATTTTTGCAATTGTTAAGCATTCATTACCTTTTTCTATTTCCAGTGCAACTCATTTTACTTTATTTTCCAAAATTATTCTCAAAACAAAATAAAACAAACAAACAACCACCGATTTCAAATTTAACAGTAAATTTCTTCAAGTCACGAAGAATTACAGTTCGACCGATTCTGACAGATAAAAGCGAACGTTCGCTAGTGGTAATAGAGCGAGATTTCAATTCGCTATTTTTTTGACATTTTAGGCGAATGTCAACTAGGCGATTCGCAAACGGTAATACCAAATAGTCACATTTATTAAATTTTTCTTGCGACTCGCAAGTCATAATAGGGCCCTTAATATGGCTTAGTTCGATTTTTTATCATTAATATTTGTATATAAAAATTTCAAAGATAACAATGTTCATAGAACTGCCTTTTGACCGACTATTTAAATATAAAATAATATTTTTATCGATCCTTAAACGTAATCCTGAATATGAAAACGAAATAAAGAAGGCCATTGAAATAATGGAGGTAAATTCCAGAACGTTTTCTGTTGTAAATTTTGAAACCCATTACACATTTTCTTAAAGAATTATGAATGTTCTTAATAATTGGCAACTGCAAAAATTTCCGGAAAAATTAATGATCAAGGAAAATTCATATGTCGTGAGGCATTGTTTTGCAGTGAGCAAAATTGTATTAAAAAATGTATAGATCAAAATCCTTAGCTATTGTACGTTGTCTCACTTGGAGGAAGCTTTATTTTTGCAAAAACAAGAGGTGAAGGTAAATACCTTAAGGAAAAGTCTGTTTCATATGATTATTATTCTCAAATAAAGGTAACTTTTTACAAAATTTATAATAATTTGAAGATCATCTGTTATTTTAAAAGGTAAATCATGTTGAATTTGTGGAAAAGCACGAAGATGGAATTCGTTTAAAATTCAAGAGCCCTAAAACGAAATACTTTATGATTATATATTTCACATCAGTGATGAAGAAACGGATGTAATTTTTTACCAAGAATTATTTACGAACTGTATATTAGCACCAGTGCCAAATTAGATATGTTAATACAAACAAAAATGGTAATATAAAGAAAAAAAACCTTCAGCTACACCGAGCTCTGGTTTTGACTTCGTTTCATGTAAAAAAAAGTCGAAAAATGTTAGAAGACAATTTTTATTATTTAAAAAAAATGTATTGGATCAAATAAAGTGCTTTCACTGAACAGTTTGTTTTATTTTATTTAATATACTTGATAAAATATATTAAATAAATAAATTATGTATACCATTATATTGAATTTGGGTTTTTAAAAAGGAGAAGTTTCAGACTGTTGATTAATTATAGAATTACATTTGTTAAATAAGTAAAAACTAAAATTTAAAGTTTCAACCGGGAATAACTTTTAAGAATTAACTTAAGATAGGACTTTAAATTTCCATGAATTCGTATGTTTATCCCAAATTTCCCAAACTTAAAATGAATGTGTAAAAAAGTGTAAGAATCAATTTTACAATTGCATACAGTGATTTTTTCCCTTACATATGTCACTTGACTAATTCTAATATTGTTTTACTGAGCGTATACGCATTTTTTGTAATGCAATAATATATAATATTATACAAAATAGCCGTCCACCATTTTTGAAAACGTTGTATGCTTCATAAAAAGCTCACATCGTTTTAATTGAAGCTTAAGTACTGTTTGTAGTTCTGTTGCCTGGTTCTGCACAATTTTTTTTATCATCATCTCCCAAATTTGTATACTCGTCGAACGAGTCTATTTACAAAAACAACAACTGTCAAAAGAACCTCAATTAAGATGACTTTTTGTTTTTCTTTGTAGCAGCACAATCCGAAACCGAAAACCGAGAACTGAAAGAAAAAAGAAACCGCAAAACGAAAAAATCTAAAACAAAAGTTAATAAACTTACTTTAATAGAATATTAATTTTACTTCGTTTCTAGGCTCCATTATAATAGTGTAAACAAGAAGATATCCTTACAATGTAAGTTAAAGCACATTCACTTAATTGCAAGTAACTGTTGTTCAAAGTAAAATTCGTGCGGGTTTCTATTATTCTCTCTTTTAGGATGGACGTTCTACAGAAGCATTTGTCTAAAATTCGCGTGCCCTGCGAAAACCAAAGTATTTACAAGGATGAGTGTATGTTTTCATATGATAACCCAGAAACCCCTACCGGTCTTTACGTTAACCTTACCACGTTCCTCAGTTTCGGTGAGGAATTTATTAAGCCGTACTTTAACAAAACGGGCAATGGGGTGTTCTTGCATATTCGAAGAGAAAAAACAAGACTTCCCGAGAGCGATGCGGAAAAAATCGATATCTCCGCTGGGCCCGAGCGAAAGATTACTCGCCTAGCAATTGGGGTTGAAGGCGGTGCCGATCTAAAGAGCCAGAAGTATTCATACAAGGACACATATCAGATTGTTGTGGTCCCAGAGATGACAAAGCTCCCCTATCCAAATGTTGATTTGCCCCTAATAGTCCAGCAGTCGGTGGAGGCGCTGCTCGTTGCGGAGTCGGCTATATCCAAACTGGAAAAGCAAACTATGACTGGAACATGGGACGGCGAGGTCCGTCAAGTGTCAAAATACGCCCATGATCTGAAGCAACAGGATAATGGCAAAAAAATTCCACCCACAGGCTGGAAATGTGAAAAATGTGATCTCACCAACAATCTCTGGTTGAACCTTACTGATGGTTCCATTCTGTGCGGACGTAAGTTTTTCGATGGATCGGGAGGAAATGATCACGCCGTTGAGTATTACAAGCAAACAAGCTTTCCGCTTGCTGTTAAGCTGGGCACCATCACTGCCGATGGCAAAGCAGATGTATTCAGCTATCCAGAAGACGATATGGTCATCGATCCAAACCTAAATGAGCATCTTAGCCATTTTGGCATAAACATGACTGCCATGCAAAAAAGCGAAAAGTCCATGGTTGAACTGGAACTCGACATTAATCAACGCATTGGCGAATGGAGCCAACTTACTGAGAGCGAAAGCGAACTGACGCCCTTGGCTGGCCCTGGCCTGACGGGAATGCGAAATCTGGGAAATTCCTGCTATATGAACAGTGTTATGCAGGTTATATTTACCATTCCAGATTTTATTAAACGCTTCGTGGACGGAGCATCAAAGTATTTCGATGCTTTTCCCCAAGACCCGGCCAATGACTTCAACATCCAAACTGCCAAATTGGGTACCGGTCTGTGGAGTGGCAAATACAGTTCGATTGCAGAGAACACTCTGGACACAGAATCGACCGGTATTTCTCCAGCGATGTTTAAAAATATAATCGGCAAGAATCACCCAGATTTCAGCACGAAGCAACAACAAGACGCATGCGAATTTTTCCTTTACTTTCTAAATTTGTTGGAGCGCAACAGCCGAGGTGGTGGCCCTGGTCAAGCAAACCCCTCTGATGCTTTATTGTTCTGCCTTGAAGATAGGTTCGAGTGCGGAGAGAGCAAAAAAGTAAAATACACGAAACGTGAGGAATTCTGCCTGCCGCTGATTATTCCACTGTCGGCAGCAACGAATCAGGACGAAGTTCAAGAGTATCAAGAGAAGCTAGCTTCGAGTGGAAAACCCAATACCGGTGAAAACGTTGTCCGTCCGAAAATATCGCTTCAAGCGTGTCTGGATAACTATTTCCAAACCGAAATAATCGAACAGTTCTTCAGCTCGGCTATAAATGGGATGACTACTGCTAAGAAGACCACACGATTGGCTTCAATGCCCGATTATATGATGCTACATCTGAAGAAGTTCACCCTTCGTGAAGATTGGGTTCCAATCAAATTGGACGTCTCTGTGGACATGCCAGCAGAATTGGATCTATCTGTTATGCGTTCAAGTGGATTGCAACCAAATGAAGAAACCCTGCCAAACGATGTAGAGAAAGTGCCCGAGGTCAAGTTCGACCAGGCAGTCATGAGTGAGCTCCTAGTAATGGGATTCCCTGAAGAGGCTTGCAAGCGAGCTATTTTCAATACCAAAAATGCAGGGTTAGATGTTGCCACCCAATGGATAATGGAGCACATTTGTGATGCCGATTTTGCAGCACCATTCACTGTGCCTGGTATCAATAAGACCAAGGCTTTCCAACCGAATGAAGAAAGTCTTGCCATGCTCATGAGCATGGGATTCAATGAAAAACAAGCCACTGCAGCATTAAAAGCTACAGACAATAATATTGAACGAGCAACTGATTGGATATTTTCTCATGCCGATTCGTTAGACAGTTTGCCAAGCGGAATGGAGGAAGATGATGCTTCCGCGGATGCGGCTGCACCAGCTTCAAAGACGTATCGTGATGGCGACGGCAAATACTCGCTGGTAGCTTTCATTTCTCATATGGGCACTTCGTCACAAGTTGGACATTATGTTTGTCACATCAAAAAGGACAACCAATGGGTTATTTTCAATGACAGTAAAGTTGCAGTATCACAGAATCCGCCAAAGGATCTGGGCTACTTGTATCTATACAAGCGTCAAAATTAATATACGTACTATTTTGGTTTATACTTCGACTTGCCTAAAAACACTCATTTAATAGATACAAATGCGTGACACAGAATTCGAAAAGTGATGAGAAGTTAATTTAATAAATTTTGCATTTTAATTTTATTTCCATTTTATTAAATTTGGCTTTTTTGTTTTGTTTCAAAACAATTTAAAAAAAAACTTTTAAAAAATAAATCAGCATTTAAAATAGAAAACAAATTGATTTTGTTTTTTTCTTGATTCTTATAATAGATAAAAGTTTTTATATTTGACTCGTTTTTGATTTGAAAAAAACTGCCCTAACATTGTTAGACTTTTTTTAACTATTTTTATTATGCAGATTGATGCTTACAAAAAGTAGGTAGGTACAAACATTTGAATTCAGACATAGCAAAGCATGTTTTGAATATGTTGTTAGAACTACGCTGCTCTCTAATGTAAATATCGTGAACTTAACTTACGATACATATCAGCACAAAACTTACAATTTACTCCTTTCAAGCGGAAGAATGCTAGACTTTCATTATAACAATAGTTAGCTTCTTTTTTTAACATAGTTACAAGAAAATCTGTTGGACTGTTGAAAACAAAAAACTATACAAAATTTGACTATGAAATTATAGTCCCACATGTTTGTGACATTCTAGAACTAGAATTAAATACTAAAATAAATAAAAAAAAACAATGAAGAGAATTATCATTTAATAATAAAGAACCAAAATACATCCGGGAATACAAAATATTTCGAAAAAACATACTATTAATTCTTTTTCGTTTTACCATCTAGCAGCTCTCGAATAATACTTTCAATCTTATTACCAAACGATTCAAATGAAAACTTCTGCTGAACTCGTTTGCGGCCCATTTCGCCCATTCGTTCACACAGCATTTGATCTTTGAAGAGACTACACATTGCCCTAGAGAACTCTTCGGAATTCTTTTCACACAGGATGCCAGTTGAATTGTGTACAATAGTTTCTGTTGGTCCACCGCTGTTCAGTGCCACAACTGGCTTAGACATGTACATACCCTCCAGGGGAACAATTCCGAAATGTTCATTCTCCGGTGTATACAACAAGCATTGACTCTTCCTCAGAAGAGCTATTTTCTCCATGTCGGATGGAGACTTAAGTAAAATGACTTTATTATTGAGTTCTAGCTCTGTCACTAGAGCGGCTAGTTCATCATAAATTACATGGTTTTCCGTGCAGAGGGTGTCATATCCTCCGGCAATTACTAGACGACACCGTTGCCAGTCGTTGCGAGGCAATGATTTCTCGAGCAACTTAAACGAGTGCAAGGCTAGTTCGTGGTTCTTCTTGCGCTCGAAACGATTAATTGACAAATACATAAATGCATCTGATGGAATGTCGGTTATTTCTTCATTCTTGGCTTCCTGCTGCATCTTGTCGAAAAAGTTCGTATTAAGCGAGGGATAGAGCACATCTGGGATCACGTCTAACCGCTTAAAGGTCTCTCGGAATACACGTAAAGTGAATTTACTATTAACAAGAATAGAGTCTGCCAGACTAGTCGTGTATTCTTCCAGATAGTTTATGGGAGCCCTATACATGGACTTCAGATATCCTCCTTCGGCACTCAACAGTTGATCGGGAAAATGACAATAGAAGACAATTTTTGGATTGTGCTTTGCTAGCCTTAGAATTGGTATACCAATTGAGATTTGATCACAGAATATGATATCGATTTTTTCTTTGCGGGACAAACACAAGGACGCATAGAATGCAGCGTAAATCATCCGAAAATAAGCACAAAACGCATAAAAACGACCGAAAATCTTCCGAGGTAACCAATCGCCGACAGCTTGAACAAGGAATGTTCCATTGCGAGTTTCTTCAAAACAATGCGTTGGATCATAATGATTGGTCAGGAAACTTACTTTATGACCTTTGTTGTGAAGAGATAGGGCTGCATCAACGACCAGCCTTTCAGCTCCTCCTATTCCCAAATCGGGATGCACAAACAAAACACGGACCATAGTTTTATGCTCTGGAATGGGATTTGTTTGGTTGTTAGGAAAAATCTTGTCTGTTTATTAGTCATCAACTTACTTTTAGTATTAAAATCATTCAATGAAACTTTATTTTATCAATTGGTACTGATGAAATATAAGTATCCAAACTTATGTGTGGGGTTAAGAATTACAACTCAATTGGATACTGCACTCCAATTAAATACAAGACAAGGCACAAGTTTCACAATCAGCGTAGCACTTGCAAATGTTGATATCGATTGATGTGTCAAATTGATGTGCAGCTGCAGCACATAACCTGTGATCTGTATTCTGTTGTTGAAAAGTGCGTTCATCTGAATATTTTTGTTTGTTTTTCATTAACAAAGCAATTAAAAGTCGAGTGGTTTTTCAGTTGAGATTGAAACTCAGTCATGGATTCGGTTTGACAGCAAATTATTATACACGTAGACATGTTTACACTAGACTTGGAATATGATTGAAATGTTATTAAGTTTTTAACTTCTTCTAAATATTATATAATTGGAAAGCTTTTGCTCATAAATTGCTTGAACCGAAAATTTCGTTTGAATTTAATTTTTTTTCAAGCTCATTTTAACGTTTCATTGTTTTATTTCGCTTGCTTTTCGGGCAACTCATTTTGCTATTCATAGTTTTATCTTGAATTTTTTAGTTTGAAATGTTTTCCTCGCGTCTTTATCCTTATCTAACCGTAAGGTGGGAACAAGATTCAATATTGAGACGTCAAAATGGTTAGTGTCAAATGTCAAAGAGTACAACACGGACGGACGCCAATATAGACTATTATATATTTTCTAACCATTCTTCAGATTGATAAGAGGAGTAAACAACTTTCATTTATAGCTTTACTTTCAAGTAAGTACATTTTTTGATTACTTACATTTTTTCCCATATTTCACTTTCAACTCAACAAACCACACTCTCAAAGTCCCCTCGTCTGGATAGTGCGGTAGATAAAATTTACAAAGTATAGTACATCCCTGGCTTACTTTATTCTCTGAATGGTTTGAATTTTTTCACTTCATTTATGTGATTTTTTGACATAAATCAGAATTTACTATTAAACAAAAATAACAAATAAGAAAATATACGAAAAAGAATAACTATACTTACTTTAGAAATTAAACTATTGAAATATGTCGTTAGTTGCATATGCCTCAAGCAGCTGTGATGAAAGTGATGGAGAAGATGAACCATCTCCCATTACCAAAACTGAACCTCTACTTTCTGGACACATCAGCGACGAGGAAGATGCACCCATAATAGCAGATCCCGCTCCCTTTAAGTCATCGTTGAACCTTCCAACCCCAAAATCTGTGTCCACAACTGATACTATTCAAGCTCTTTTTGGAAAACTCCCTGAACCTAAAACTAAGATCGATCTAATTGAAGAGGAAGACGATGAATTTCTTCGAAAAAAAGCAATTCCCTCAGAAACACCAACACCGAAAGTTCTTCCACAAACAAAGACCTTGGTGCGTATAACAATACCATCCCTCAAGGATTTCGATGACGTAGAGGAGAAAAAAGCAAAGCCCACAGATGTCCCTACAAAGCATTCTAGTTTTTCCAGTCTCATGAGCATTCTACCAACTCCAAAATCCGAACAAAATTTTACTAAACCAAAGCCATCTGCCGACGAAGACAAAAGCAATCAACCTTCAAAGCCAATGCCCTTCGTACCGGACGTAGTAAAAAATCGTCGACCTGCACACAACACAGAAAACGTTGACAAAACAATATCAAGCGAAAAGCCGAAGCCTAAGCCTAAGCCCAAGGCAACTTCAAAAGTTTCTCTTGTAAGTGTCAGCGATAGTGAAGGCTCGGACAATGAAAGTGGTGATTTCTTTTCTCTAACGAACGATGTGAAACTACCCGAAGTAAGCAAAGACGAGATTGCAGCCATGGTATCAAGGAAAGCAGCTGAAATGGCAAAGAGTTCCTCAAAATTCCTTGCTCTAACTCAACCCGAAGAGGAACAAATGGAACAAGGACCAGCAGAAGACATTTCAGCAACCAACACTCAAAATACTCTGGACCACGAAGCAATCCAAGTACTCGTAGGCAGCCAAGCCAAACGCCGAAAGATGAGCGATATTCAAGTCATCGATATTGATGGTGACCAAGTACAACCCAACAAGGAAGAATGGATGCGAAATGCTCTGGCATCTGCGACAACATATCAACCGACTGGTGTACTGACAGACGAAGAACCAGCCCAAGGAACTCGAAGGAAACATCAAATCACATACTTGGCCCACAAAGCAAAAGCAAATGAGGCCGAACTGCAGGCGATGTGGTCTGCAAATCGACAAAATAGAAGACAAACACAAAATAAATACGGTTTTTGACGCTTCGCCTTTATTCCTGTAAAGATTTTATGTTTTTAGAAATTAAATAAAGAGTGTCTACAAAGAATATGTATGTTCTTACTTCGCTGCATGCTCACGAAAACATAGACCGTCGTGGAAGGAAGTAGTATCCATATCGGTATCATAGTCGTGAATATTGATAGTTCAAGTTGGGTATACTCAAGTTTCAAGCAAATCATGACTTGAGATGCAATTTTCAGCAACACTCCCGCAATGTACCATTGGTAAGAAATTAGCAGCTCCTTGAGGCGCTTCAAGTTCCTCCATTTGGTGACGATTTTTATGATCACATAAATTAAGAGTATGGCATCGAAGAGCCACAGTGGTATGAAGACAATGAACCAGTTCCAGTGAGTACGTGGGTCCAGTCTCAGGCATAGTAAAATAAGAAAAAGCAATATGATAAACCATGTAAAGAGGGCCCGGTGTGCTAAAGTCATTTTTTATACTTTGTTATTAATATACATAATAATTAATTTGCAAAATGAAAACCAATAACAAAAGAATCAAAATCCCGTCTATGCAGACTTTCCTTTTGCCGAAGTTTATGTTCTATCTTTTATTTACATTTTTCTGGATCCGCCGATATTAAACCAAAATTCTAGGAAGTCGTGGATTTATAGTTTACTAGACTTGTTTGTTTAAAATATTTATTTAGATCTGTCAGCATTAAATCATAACATTACGTCCACTAGGCAACTAAAGTTGCTTTCAAAATTTAGAAGTTGGCAACGCGAAACTTTCATTTTTTTTGTTGAGGCGAGATATGGTGAATAAGTTTTAAGAATAAAATAAAACAGGTATAAATTTTAAGTTACAGAAAGGTGCTGTTTTTTCTTTTAATTTATAGCACCTTTAAGTTGACTCTTCGTAGGTTGTCGGTATTTAAATTCCATTTTAAGCCTCCTGACTCCGTTGATCCAATAAAGGAATGTATATTTGTCAGACAGTGACATGTACCTATTTATTTACTTATAGCCAACATCTTTCCAGAACAATGTATTTTTTTTATTGGATAAAGTAATTTTCCTTAAAACTTATGTATGACTTCCGAGAAATAATCTAAAAAAAAGAATGAAAATCACTACAATCAAAAAATCGTGGGAGTTTTGAGTTTGCTTAGATAACAAAAAGTTAAACCTTATTTTTTCACCATAATTTCATCAGAATGTTCGATTGCAAGCAACTTAAAATTGCCCAATTTCCAATTGCCTAATTCACGCTCTCGGAAAGTTCTATAGGAATTAAACAAATTAAAACAAACATACCCTTTGCCATAAAATGAATGTACTAGAACATTCAACCAAAATGATGTCGTGTCTCATTTTGACAACTCATTTTCATAGGCATTTTAATTTCAAAAGCGGATAAAAAGAAATTTGTATAGTTTTAATTGCAACTAAAGAAGTTTAAATTAAAAGAATTAAACTGCAAAAATAAAGTACGTGACCGTCTTTTGATTTATCACCAAAATGCTGACCAATTTCGAATCGAAATCAGCCCGGGTTAAGGGTTTGTCCTTCCATCCAAAACGCCCATGGATTCTGGTGAGTCTTCACAGTGGAGTTATCCAGTTGTGGGATTATCGTATGCACACGTTGCTCGAGAAGTTCGACGAACACGACGGCCCGGTACGTGGAGTCGCTTTCCATTGCCAGCAACCTTTATTCGTGTCCGGAGGCGATGACTACAAAATCAAAGTTTGGAACTACAAACAACGTCGATGCATTTTCACTCTGCTTGCCCATTTAGATTACGTACGCACTGTCGTCTTTCACCACGAGTACCCATGGATTCTGAGTGCATCGGACGATCAGACCATTCGCATTTGGAACTGGCAGTCGAGGAACTGCATTTGTGTGCTCACTGGCCACAACCATTATGTAATGTGTGCCCAGTTCCACCCGACCGAAGATCAAATTGTCTCGGCCTCACTTGATCAGACTGTTCGTGTTTGGGACATTTCTGGATTGCGCAAAAAGAACGTCGCCCCAGGGCCCGGAGGACTGGATGACCACCTCAAAAACCATCCCGGAGCCACTGATCTGTTTGGCCAAGCCGATGCCGTTGTCAAACACGTCCTCGAAGGACACGATCGTGGTGTAAATTGGGCTAGTTTCCATCCAACACTACCACTTATTGTATCCGGAGCTGACGATCGCCAAGTTAAGTTGTGGCGAATGAACGAGTACAAAGCTTGGGAGGTGGACACATGCCGCGGACATTACAACAATGTTTCCTGTGTTCTATTCCATCCTCGTCAAGACTTGATTATATCGAACAGTGAAGACAAAAGCATTCGCGTGTGGGACATGACAAAGCGTCAATGTTTGTATACCTTCCGTCGAGACGGAGAGCGTTTCTGGATCTTGACTGCTCATCCAACTCTCAATCTGTTCGCAGCTGGCCATGATGGAGGTGAGGCATATTTATAAGAAGAAGTTTCTGAAATTAATTTGACTTTTGTTCTCAGGTATGGTCGTATTTAAATTGGAGAGAGAACGCCCAGCATACGCAGTGCATGGAAATATTTTGTACTACGTTAAGGAGAGATTCCTTCGCAAATTGGACTTCACCACGACCAAGGATACAGTAGTGATGCAATTGCGTGGTGGTGGAAAATCGCCGGTGCATAGCATGTCCTATAATCCCGCCTTGAATGCAGTGCTCCTCTGCACCCGAACCAACAATTTGGAGAACAGCACTTATGATTTGTGTCAAATTCCCAAGGAGAGCGAATCGACTTCCCAGAGTGAGACCGAGAGCAAGCGGTCATCGGGTATAACTGCTATTTGGGTGGCACGCAACAGGTTTGCCGTTTTGGATCGCAATAGCCAGTTGGTGATAAAGAACTTCAAGAACGAAGTTACCAAGAAGATTCCAACATTCTGTGAAGAGATCTTCTATGCCGGAACAGGAATGTTGCTTATTCGCGATCCGGAGTACGTGACACTGTACGAGGTGCAACGCTTGGTATCGGTTGGATGCATCAAACTGGCGAAATGCCGATACGTTGTATGGTCGGGCGATATGTCGTTGGTTGCTTTGTTGTGCAAGCATTCGGTCACGATCTGTGATCGGCGCCTGCAGTACTTGTGCACGATTCAGGAGAATACTCGAGTAAAGTCGGGTGCTTGGGATGACTCTGGGGTGTTCATATACACCACAAGCAATCATATCAAGTATGCGATTACCAATGGCGATCACGGTATTATCCGTACGTTGGATTTGCCCATCTATATCACCCGTGTCAAGGGAAATCAAGTATTCTGCTTGGATCGGGAGTGTCGCACTCGGGTTCTGCACATTGATCCTACCGAATACAAGTTCAAACTAGCCCTGATCAATAGGAAATACGATGAAGTCCTTCACATGGTTCGAAATGCTCGTTTGGTTGGACAGAGCATCATTGCATATCTGCAGAAGAAGGGCTACCCTGAGGTGGCCTTGCATTTCGTGAAAGACGAAAAGACTCGGTTTGGCCTTGCTCTAGAATGTGGCAGTATTGAAAATGCACTGGAAGCCGCAAAGGCCTTGGACGATAAGGACTGCTGGGACAGATTGGGTCAAGCCGCTCTTTTGCAAGGCAATCATCAAGTAGTAGAGATGTGCTACCAGCGCACGAAGAACTTCGACAAGCTCTCCTTCTTGTATCTCATCACTGGAAATCTCGAGAAACTGAAAAAGATGAACAAAATTGCGGAAATTCGCAAAGATGTGTCTGCCCAATACCAGGGTGCCCTATTGCTCGGCGATGTCCAGGAAAGGGTAAATATTTTAAAGAACTGCGGCCAGATGTCTCTGGCGTATCTGACAGCGGCAACTCATGGTCTCGATGACCAAGCTGACGTCATCAAGGAAACCATCACGAAGGAGGGAAATGCTTTGCCGGAAGTGAATACAAATGCGGTGTTGTTGAAGCCTCCAGTGCCAATTCAACAGGTTGAAAGTAATTGGCCACTTTTGACGGTTTCGAAGGGCTTCTTTGAGAGCGCGTCATTAGCGAAGGGCTCGAATGTCCGACAAGCTCTGAATATAAGTGAGACTGCGGCAGTTATCGAAGATGCCGGCGGTGATGGCTGGGGAGCCGACGCTGACCTAGGTCTGGACGAACAAGATGATGAAATGCACGATGCTTTGGAGAATGAGGAAGTTGCTGACACCGAAGGAGCTGGTTGGGATGTAGGTGACGATGACTTGGTAGTTCCCGAGGAACTGGCTCAGAAAATCAAGACAAGTGCTAGTGATAGCGGATTTTATGCTGCTCCAAATAAAGGTTTATCCCCGCCTCAACACTGGGCCAATAATTCGCCACTCGTTGTGGACCACATTAAGGCAGGATCGTTCGAGAGTGCTTTTAAAATGCTAAACGATCAAATAGGAGTGGTCAATTTCAAGCCTTTCAAGACCTTATTCCTGCATAATTTCATCGGTTCAATGGCTAGCTTCAAAGCAATGCCAAATGTCAAGTCACTAAAAGCATATCCCCTCCGCAACTACACAGAACCGAATTCCAAGAATGGCAGACCTGCTTTGGGTATAAAATTAAACGATCTTGTACAGCGCTTGCAAGCTGGATATCAGCTAACAACCACCGGCAAATTCACAGAAGCCATTGAAAAATTCCATTCAATCTTGATAAGCATTCCCCTCTTAGTTGTGGAGACCAAACAAGACATTGCCGAAGCACAACAATTGCTTAAAATCTGTTCGGAATATATTTTGGGTCTAAAACTCGAAACCGAACGCAAGGGACTTCCCAAGTCCACTCTCGAAGAACAGAAACGTCTCTGCGAGATGGCTGCCTACTTTACACACTGTAAATTGCAACCTGTTCACCAAATCTTGACCCTTCGAACCGCTTTGAATATGTTCTTCAAGTTGAAAAACTACAAAACAGCTTCATCGTTTGCCAGACGACTTCTCGAATTGGGTCCAAGGCCAGAGGTGGCACAACAGGTGCGCAAAATACTACAGGCATGCGAAGTTAATCCTGTAGATGAACATAATTTGCAGTACGAAGAATTCAATCCGTTTAACATTTGTGGCATCAGCTATAAGCCGATTTACAGAGGAAAGCCTGAAGTGAGCTGTCCATTTTGTGGAGCTTCTTATGATCCAAAATTCAAGGGAAGTTTGTGTAATGTGTGTGAAATAAGCGAGATTGGAAAGGACTGCATCGGATTAAGAATATCTACTTTGCAATTCCGTTAAAAATCAAGTATATCATTGAATGATTATTTTCTTTTTCTGTCTTAATATAATTTTACCAATATTGTATCCAATGCCTAATAAATAAATATATGTATTTAGTCGTTTCTATAGCCTTTATATAGAGTTGTTAAATTATTTTCGTTTTTCCGGTAATGTGCAGCCCATCCTACCACGTTTGACTTATAGTGGCACACTAATCGCTACTTGAAACTGTTGCTAATGCAAGACGCTATGAAGAAGGCAAACACCAAGTGGAACAACATCACCCCACGTGTCAGATCACGAAAAACATCTGGTCAACACTAGATTTAGACCTAAGCAGATCGCATATAAGCTCGATAATAGGTGTCACAACCGGAAACTGTCTAATAGGAAAGCACGCCAAACGTCTAGGCGTATTCTCAGATGAATTTTTCAGAAGCTGTATGGACGAGCAATAGGAGGAAACAATTCTTCATCTTCTCTGTACATGCCCTGTACATATCAGCATAATCAGCCTCTCGCGTTTCGTAAGGGACTCAAACTGGTTCCATTGAGCTTAGGAGGAAGCATCAAGATTCATGTGGCATCACAATGGGCCATTAAACTGGCCTAAGTGTGTCCGTTTCCATCTTATACAGCAACTTTAACCTAACCGGAAATGCTGTGCAATTCTGTTGAAAAAATAGAAAACAATTCAAGAAGAGATTTTAATTTACATTGGTTTTAAATATTAAAAAGGGAAGTATTGAACTTGCGGAAATCTGAAAGATAGTTATTTTTTACTCATTTATACTTTGTCAGATCAATGGTATATTTTAATTTTATTGCAATTATTGTTTTTATAATTGTATTGTTCAAAAACTATAGATTTATTTAACGATTTCGGTTGAATAAAATAGACTTCAAATATGTGTTAAAGAATATACCCATAAAAACAGGGACGAGAGTCACTTATATTTTGATGCTTTGCTCTACTTTATAGGTATTCAATGGAAGTAAGTAAGGAAAGTAATAGGCGAGTTCTTAAAATCGCTGGAAAACCAAAATTTCCCGAATGGATCAAATGGTCATAAACAAAAGAAAAATTAATTTTTTTCAAACCAATAAATAATACGTTATATTTAAAATACACATAAAAGTCACAATGGTATTGTATCACAAAAACGAACTAGGGTTTGCCTTTTAAACCTATATCATATTCTTAAAGCTCATTGTTTCTTATAGCAGCTTGAAGTTTGTGGTCTCTAATAAATAGTTTTCTTTTTTTGATGAGTATGGCTGTCTGAAGTTTGCTTGAAACACTTAACAGAAAATAAATTATTTTGTAAAATTGAAAACACACATTTCTTTCTTTTAGTTATGAGTCTTTTTAATTTATCAAATTTTACTTCTATCTTAAGTGAATGTTTTCTTAATATTTATGTTGTTTTACTAAAAAATCACCAAAGTTAAAATTCTTATCAAATAAGCGAAGTGCCTTTTTTCTTAGTTATTCCCTTATTTTTCATCTTAAATCACCTTCTTACTTATTTATTATCGGTTTTTTCAAGTTTCACTTATCGATTAAAATGTATGTATATCCCATCTCTCACGATATTCGACATCCAGAAAGTATGCAATCAATTTTTTTTTGGGTTTGAAGCAAAAGCGAACAAAGACACAAAAACGAAATACGATAAAGAATGGCAAATATCGTTTTCGCATAATTTCTTTCGTTTTTGAAAAACGAACGTTCTGGCCCCTGGTATTTCGAGAAAGAGAAACTTTTCGCTTCTCACATGATATGACCCCTGTGAACATAAGACGAATTTTTAGCAAAATATTAGAGAAATTGAAAAAACTTTTTAAACAAGACACATTTACAGCAAGCTCGGTTTAAATATTCAAGAAAACAAATATGTATTTACTAAAGTGACACCACTTAAATATGATAAATGTAAAGTCCGCGGAGAACTAATAAATCTAAATTACAGTCCACACCGAACCGATTGGTCAATTTCATGTAGTCATTGCAATTTCAAGGTGAGAAAGGATGTTCATTACTTAAGTTTCCTATGATCAAGAGAAGACAAAATGCGCTGGCGACACACCCTATTTTATAGCTTTAATTAATTAACGTTCAATAGAAGACTGAACAGGTTATGGAGATAATCAGGTGGGGCGTACCTTCTTTTTAAAACATTCTCGTACGGAGGAATTTCGATCTTGGAAGCATCACTTACTAAGAATTATATCACAAACATTCCCTGAGAACCATAAGCCCAAAAAAGAATTCCATACACACATTTGTTACTTGCTGCTCAGGATGCGATCTACCCTTCCAGAAACAGCCTTAGATCTGCTCTGATCGAAAAATGGAATAATTTGGATGACATTATCTTATCAAACCCTATCCAAGTCAAAATAACATTTGAAATGTAAGTTTTTACTTTAAGTTAAGTTATTCTTTAATACAATCAATTACATGCGTTAATAAATATAATTGTATTAAATCAAAAAACTTTTTTCGGAATTAATTTTACGTTATTTCAGAAGTTTATGGTGCATAACTTTTTAAAGTTCCAAATGTGAGTTGGCAAATCTTCTGAAAATTAGTTCGTTGTTTATATATTCCGATTATTAATTATTAAATAAATTTCACACTCATTTTAAAAGTAGACCTTGGTTGAAGCGCACTTCCAAATTGATCAAAATAAATGTTATATTTATTAGCATAAATAACACGTCTTCGTATCTGCGGCTTGCTGGAGAGATGAGACAGCAAGAATGCGAGTGAAAAACTGACCTCACACAGTATACAAACAAAACCGGATCGAATGAAATAACCTAACTAAAACCAGTATTGGGATATTTGTTCTTATTTTTTGTTTTATTTCCATTACAAATTTTTAGATACACATTAAATTTATTCTAACACAAAAAGCTTATCATTCGTGATTGGTTTTACGCAATCCATACCCAAAATTAAGAATTCTATTAAATATATTCATACATTTTGTTGTTGTTGTTGTGATTATTTTGAAGACAAAAGAGAAGAGAATATTTAAAATAAAAAGCATGCCCGAGAATGGAGTTCAATGGCGAGCGAGTTGTGGGTTCACTGTTTTCCAAAACCGACTATCCGAAATTTATGATCAAATATACATCATCTCAGCCATTGAAGACATCTTCTTCGGTATGTGAACGAACGTTTCAAAATAGCTGGCCAGTTCATCGATGGTGACATCGCACGGCGATGTTGTACCAGCAACGACTGCCGCGGAATGACTTCCAGTCGCCACTGTGGATGCGTTTATTCTAGCTTGCTGGGAACAAGACGTGCTGGCATTGCTACTGCCACTCTGTCGGGTTGTTCCTTCTTTGTTGGACCCATACCCATTTTCATGACCTTTGTGATTCTCACTACAGTGCCTTGTTCTTGTTCGCTGCGAGCGGTTTTCGGCAGACTGAACTACACTGAAGTGCTTGAGACTTTTTCTCGAAGCAATCGTGTTATTCCAACTGTCGAAACTGAAATTGGTTTCCAGTAGGGATTGACACTCGTCGATGAGATCTCGAAAATCGGTTATGCCAGATTTTCTGCCCGTTGAAGTCGACGGCTCCTCATTGCTTATCCTAAGAAAGCCCAGAGAATCGTCAACATTTAGAGCCTCGATAGTTGGGCAGGATTTAGTGAAGCCTTCTGCAATATTTTCGTTGGAGGCGCTCTTCTTTAAAAGTCTATTCGGGATGTCGCCAAATGCCTTCAGGTGCTTTGGATGCAGACATTTCTGCAACGATTTCAAGATTGGCTCTCGCAACAATACTTTTTTCCTGTTTTTACGTTTGAACAGTGTTGGGTTCCTTATCGAATGCTCGATGCGGGCAAATGCGGAATTGCTATTGCTGGACTTGCATTCATCCAAAACGCTTTCCGACCTGCGGCGCACTCGGCAACTGCATTTGATGTCCCCGAATATAACCTCGGTTCCAACCCGACCAGACTCATCGTGGTCGATCTTATTGTAGAAAGGATTAAGCGTGACGGGAAGTTGGTTATCGCAGAGCTTAATTTGGGGAATCTGGGGCCCAATTTCCAGCTTGTCCAAGTCACAGGGCAATTCCTCATCGCACATTGTTTAGAACTTGATTGTTGTAATGCTTCCACAAAACTAACGGGAACCTTGAAATTCTCTTCCTAAAAATTAATAAAAGAACAACGGGTACATACAATTATTTTTGTTCTAGAATACACATATAATAAAAATTTATAGTCTACCTGCGTTGTGTACGTTGGTTTTTCTTTTATATTTGGATAAATTAACAATTCCTATGGGTTTTTAGCACATGAGATTGATGTTCAAAAGTTTGAATATTGAATAGAAATGTTTGTTTTCACTTTGTGCATGTTGTTGTTTGTTTCAAAAACAATGGATCATTAAAAAAACACGTAAAAATTAAAATCATAGGTCAACCAAATTCGCCATTTTTTCTTTTATTATTTTTTTTATTATTTTTCTCTGACACTACTTTGGCTGTCAAATGGTTAGCGTTGCCAGAAAAATTGTTTTTGTCTTTAATTAATCCCCTTTCACATGGAGAAAAAGGTTGCAAGAAACTTTTTAAGTGTTTTCATTTATCCTAAAAATAAATGAGCAAGGATTCATATGTAAATAACTGTCATGCTGTCAGTGATTCCGCCCATAGTCTCTTCATTCCGAAATATACAGTTCTTTAAGTGGAGTGGAAATAGAGACACAGCAAGGCCTCAAATATTTAATTTAAAGAATTTTGTAAAAAACACCATTGGGAAAATTAAAGCCTTCGAAAACCAAAGCGATATTATTGTCACGATTACATACATTGGTTATCCTATTTTTATTTGCATGTCATCAAAAACCTAAGCAATTTGAAAAATTGAGGAGCTGCAATGAGATCTATAGGATTTGCGAGATTTCTGAAACTCTTTGCTCATATAAAGTCTGGTCCTTACGAAATCGTTCACTTTAAACTATAACTAATTACCATCTAAAATTGTTCATTCTGCTCGCAACTTCTTTGATAACTCTGTCACACTTTAGAATATTTCCCTTTTTCTGTTCCATTATTCGTAGCCTTTTTCATAGTCAATTTAGTAGGGAATAATTTGGCAAGCCCGTTGAATATTGTTTTTGTTTTATATTTATGATTAATAATTTACAAACAATTGATGATTAAACTTTATTCGACAGGCAATAATTTTCTTCGTGTGCTGAAAATATAATAGTGCATCAAAATCTTACACCATAGTGAACTTTTTGGAGATATTTATTTTTCTAAATTTCAGTCTGAATTTCAGTCAAATTTTTACCGCTGAACGCAGTTATTACTGAGTTTTTCGTTCTCCGTTTTTGACCACTTTATAGCTATCATTGGTTTTCATTATTAAAAACAAACATTGGAATTTTCTTGACAGGTTGTTTTCTGTATTTGAAGAAAATTTCCTGATTGAAATCCACCGAAAAACTTTTCTTTTCTATGTTATTGGAATTGTGTGAAATTAGAACACAAATCAGTAGAACGATTCGTTTCACTTTTGAACATAAAAGTATCAGCTGTTAAGGAAAATTAATTTTCGTCCGGAAAATAGAAAAATACATTTTTAGAAAAAAAAAAATGCCTAATTATACTTTTTTTCATTAAAAAAATTCTTTAATTGATTTTCGATCGATCAGTATATAATCTTCGTTTCTAATAGAACCAAAGTCAAATATCAAACATTTCTTTGTTGAATGTGGACGTGGAGTAGCTAGCACCCGAAATTTTGAATTCTGGCATCACTTTAAGCCGTCTCTACAAAGAAAATAAAAAACAAAAGGAAATGGAGAAATTCATTTTTGATTCATTTCATAAATTTCGTCATTTTATTTTGCGTTCCTCATTACATCTTCATTCTCGTTTATTCGTTAATTGAGAAAGGACGTGCTGCCAGGCGAATCCAAAAATAAAAATAAAATATATTAAAGTATTTAACCTTTAATTAATAAAATATACAAAATGTGAGTATTTCTTTTCATTATTGAGTGAAGTTATTAAATATTTTCCCTCTGAATCTCATATTAAGTTGAAAATATAAAAGAATAATTTAGAGAAGAAACTTTTCAAATTCAAAATGGCCGACATATCGATTTTTCCCTTGCTGCAATTTTGTAAAAATTGTGGAAATATTTATTATTTCAATCCAAATTTTGATGCAATTTACATAAAATATTTTAATTTTAATAAATAATTTAGTATTTTTCGTAAAAGATTAACTTTGCAACCTCGACCCATAATTTTTTTTTTATTTACCCCCCTCACCTGTCGTTAAGTGAAATTGATTTTCTATTCAAGAGTTTTTATTTTAATTAAAATGGATGCATGTGAAATTATGCATTTATTTCTTTTGATTAATTTGAAAAATTAGGGCAAGTAGATTTTGTCCTCATAATGTAGATAGACTTAAAGATAGTCTGCAGAAAATAAACATAATTTTCATGTTTATCTCTTGTTTTAAATGGCCGAGTTTCAAAGTTGAAGAATTATTTCTTTTTTTTTATTTAAATATTAGAAAGAGATGCTATTCTTTCTCATTCTCATATAAGTGAGTAGGCGGAATGGAAGGGGCTTGTTTAACCATGGAAACTATGAAAATAGATGTACCTAGGTATAATTTCAATATAATTAAGTTTGCTGAAATGCACTGTAGTTGAAGTTGAAGGTGCAATACATATGAATGATTAAAATCAATACAGAATAGTTATAAAGCTCTGAAATCGTATTTAACTTATCAACCCTTACCTTGAAAGAATGTAAAAAAATTCACTAGGTAGGTAGGTAAATAATTCGCCTAATATCAAAAAGCTCAATTTTCTGTCTATTAAAATAAGTAAGGTACAGTTTCGTGCAAATTAATTGGGAAAAGAACTATTTGTTGAATGAATTTGACAGTAGTAGGACTGGGTTGATTCTGGACTGAGTTTTAAAACAGGAGTTTTTCTTGCTAAGTACCACATTTTCAAAACAAATGAAGCCAAAATATGGGCCTGTAATACTAGGCCTGTAGTTAGTTCTTTTTTTAAAGTTCAAGATTCTTCCGATTATTAATAATGTGACCTCATTTCATGGTTTCTAAATCATTGCTAGGCCTTAATATCTAGTTTATATCCAACTCAGCTAGGAGATAAGTTCAACTGTTAACTGTTGAACTGCCGCAAGTTTTAAGGTAACTATTTTTTGGCTTGCAACACAAAATAAAAAAGGAATCAAACCAACTCGTCACTGAAATTTATACAAATTTTTATACAACAAGCAGATATTTTTTTGAATTCATTCTTCTCCTCGCTCTTCGTCGTGTTGTTAAAAAAAAACTTAAATATTTGATATGTTTTAAAACACATTAATCTCACCATTTTAATAAAACAGCTAAAAGAAGCGACAGACAATTACTGCTGCGTTATTTATTTTGCGATTTAACGTTATAGATATACGAAATTCGTATTTCATAAATGATGTTTACAAATTTAAATCACTTTGAACAATAACACGTGTACAATTTTGTTTGACAATTGTTCAACCTAGTTAGAAAAGAAGTAGGCCAATGCTATTGTAATACAAAAAACAGGGTAATTTTAGCAATTATTCTCTTATTATTTTACGTTCGAATACAAGCTCTTAAGAAAAGTAAAACGACAATTAATTTGCAGTCAAATTAGCATTTGTTTTCATTATGTTGCTTAATCTTTACGAAAAATTTGGGACCTATGATCGGAATTTGGGTTGTATCTTCACACTTAAGAATATTCCACATCTTAAACATGCTGAATTTGGCAAATTATATACATATTTCTTTTCTTTAACAACAATCATTTTGTTTGAAAAAAGGTATTTTAAAGTTGATCTTTTAACAGTAATATTGAACAAAGAGCTGATTTATCTAAAAAATCAATTATTATCAAAAATCAATCAATTATTATATACGTAACTTGAGTTATTGAAAATGGTTTAAGTTCGTTCTGAACTGAAAACTGTCACCCGGAAGTTTTTTTTTATTCTTTTAAGTTCATTTTTATATTTTTTGAAATATTTCTCAATTAAATCCTAAACATCTAAACGTTCAAAAAAGAAGGCTGCCGGAAGAGAATTGGTCACTCAATAACGAACGCATTGAAGCAGTAAAAGAGTTTAAATATCTTGGAGTTTTGTTTACGCATTTTATGTTACCATTTTCCTAAGACTACTGCAATCTAATGACACCCCTTTCAAAGAATGGAGTCAGCTAGCTATCTCACATGAAGCTAACTTAACTTTATTGGAGTCAAATGTAGATGAATGGAGCTTTATGTTTGAAAATTTTACTGTTAAAATTGTTTAAAGAAATTACAATCAGCATTTACTAAAGCATCGACAACATTCTCCAGGAACACCTCCAGGAACACCTATAGGAACCACAATCACCAACTACCATCAGAAGCTAACTATTTCAATTATGAATTATCGAAAAAGCTATACCTAAGTTATATCTTCAGAGCACGAGTTGAAATTTAAAATCTTAACGCCTGATCGAGCTGATCTTCCACAAACTTGTAATTTATGTAACACAAGAGAAATAGAAGATATACGTCATTTTATTGCGGTATGCCCGATATTACAGGAAATTCGTCGGTTACATTTAAATGAAAGCAATCTCACTGTAAACAGGAGATATTAAATGGTGCGCTAGGATGGTCCACCCTGTATAACTTCTGTAAGCACGCCCTACATTTCCGAAATAGCTTCCCGACATAAAGTCTAATCACTCGGCCAGTTACCATTATTTAAAACTTTTTTATGTTTCAAATCATATTAAAATTGTTACTATTTTTGTGTTTCAAATCTTACCAAAATTGTTAATGTTTACTTATCAGGCTACCATTATTTAAAATATTTGAATTTGGGTTTCAAATCATTAAAATTGACATATTTGTGTTTCAAATCATATCAGAATTGCTAATGATTGCTTATCAAGTTTTTCTATTGCTTAACTAATTTATTTTAGTAACCGAATCCAACCAAATTGTTGTATTATTATTATCGGCTTTTAAAATTTATAAATAAATTATTAAATTCAATTATTTTACTTTTAATATTTTTCTTGTATAATGAAATGTCAGATCAGGCAGACGACAGAATTACCAAGTCCTTATTCTTAAGTAAGAATTATCGTTAAACTTTAATAAGAAAAAATAAAGAATTAATCATCTATCTATCTAAAAGTTCATTTACAAAAACATTTTCCTTCTATATTTGTAATTTTGTTATTTCTGATAATTTGTGTCCCTTGTTTTTAAAAACTGTTTCTTCCGCAAATCTTTGAAAAATAGGTTTTAAGATATTTTTGTTGATAGCCATTCTTTTAATGTATGTACTAAAAATCGAAAAAACCTAAACAAATGATTTTCATTTTGTTTACTTTTGGTACCTATTGTAAAGTCATTTCCTTGCATTGTATATCTTTTCAAATAATGGAAAATAATAAGGTGACATTCTAATAATTGTTTACGTATGGTAAACTTGTAACAGTTAAAAAACACGATACGACTAGGAATACCCGATAAGGTTTCAAGAAAAATATGACGTTTGGACTTGAAAAACCTTTAATTTTTGATATTCAAATTCAACATTTTTAAAGTTTTAAGAAATCACCATCTAATTTCGTTAACATTTGTTAATGCATATTCAAACCATTTAAACGGAAGGAAATGTAAAAAAATGCCATGCATTTTGTGACTTATCACACATTACTTATGCTTAACAGTGTTAGGACAGCCGCAGACTTGATTGTTTTGATTTGAGGTTGTGTTCTTTAGCGTGTGTGATAATCTAGACACGGCTCATAAATAAATAGAATAAATTTTGCTTTTATATTTAAGAAGGTAGTTAAAAATTTGTATTTTATTTCCACTAGATAAAAGATTGAAGTAAAAAAACTTAAACAACAAATATATTTGTTTAAACTACTAAAAAAGCTACAAAAACTTATCTAAACAAAAAGTTAATTAATGCATCTTTTAGAATTTATACATTTATTTACAAAAATTAGTAATTTTATTTTTATTATTTAATTGCAATTGCAAAATTTTATCTTGCAGGTACAATCGCTCTGGAGATCGTCCTAATGGAGGAGGTCGTGGAGGATTCCGCGATAATCGTGGAGGTGGCGGCGGGCCAATGCGAGGAAATGGACCACCACACAGCAGAGGAGCGCCTTATAATAGGGGGCCACCAGCTGATCGGCGCAATGATTCTAAGCCGGGTGATCGTTTGCGACGCATTCACTGGTCTGATTTAACATTAACACCATTTGAAAAGAATTTCTACAAGCCATGTGATTCGGTTATGAACCGTCCTCAAGGTGATGTTGATTTGTTCCTAAGCAATAACGAAATCACCCTAAAGGGAAAAAGCATCCCGACGCCAAGTTTTGAATTCCAAGAGGGTGGGTTCCCCGAGTACGTGTTGACTGAGATAAAAAAGCAGGGCTTTAATAAGCCAACTGCTATCCAAGCTCAAGGTTGGCCAATCGCTCTTAGTGGTCGAGACATGGTGGGTATAGCTCAAACCGGATCGGGAAAAACTCTAGCCTATGTACTCCCGGCTGTTGTCCATATCAACAACCAGCCGAGATTGCAGCATGGCGAAGGTCCGATAGCTTTGATACTTGCACCCACTCGTGAGCTAGCCCAACAAATTCAGCAAGTTGCAAACGATTTCGGCTCCCAGACCCGCGTTAGAAATACGTGCATATTTGGTGGCGCTCCTAAGCACTCGCAGGCCCGAGATCTTGAGCGGGGAGTCGAAATCGTTATTGCGACTCCTGGAAGATTGATCGATTTCCTTGAGCGGGGCGTGACCAACCTTCAACGCTGCACGTACTTGGTGTTAGACGAGGCTGATCGTATGCTTGATATGGGCTTCGAGCCCCAGATTCGCAAGATAATGGAACAAATAAGACCAGACCGTCAAGTACTCATGTGGTCGGCTACATGGCCAAAAGAAGTAAAAATGTTGGCCGAAGAGTTTCTCGACAATTACATTCAAATCAACATTGGCTCCTTAACCCTATCGGCCAATCACAACATTTTGCAAATTGTCGATGTTTGTGAGGAACAAGAAAAAGACACAAAACTAATAAAACTTCTGACCGAAATATCATCTGAGAATGAAACTAAGACTATAATTTTTGTTGAAACAAAGAAACGTGTGGACGAAATCACACGCACAATTTCACGCCAAGGCTGGCGCGCATGTGCCATTCATGGTGACAAGTCTCAACAAGAACGTGATTATGTTCTAGCTTCATTCCGTAACGGCAGACAGTCTATTTTAGTTGCAACGGATGTTGCAGCTCGTGGACTAGGTAAGAGCTTCTTAAGTAGAACTAGTAAAAAAATTCTTTCATTATTTCGCTACCACCCACCGCCTTGATGAGTGTGCCCCACAAAATGAGGATTTCAATCGGTGTACCAATTAAATATATGTACTCGTATGTTGCATGCCAAAAGGATGGAGGTGTGGAATTGATGACGAAAGGATTTTTGCTCAATTTTATATTTTATAAATCTTATTTATATTTATTTATTTAATTATGGATAAATAGTACCACAAAAAGAATTTGAGTCAGTCGATAAAAAAATGGCCGTGATATCTGCTTTGCATAACAAATAATAATAAACAAAAATGCTATTATTGATTATTCTTTAAATTTAAAGCCTTGGATATATAAATGCGCGGGATATTTATTTTTCTTATTCTTATTCGTATTTTTATTATTATTACATATAAAATTATTATAATACTCCTTGTTATTTATTTCTATGCCTAGTATATTAACACTACATGATTAATAACACCCTTTTAGTGCAGTTCTATCTTTCTCTTCTAAGTTTTACTTGAGACTTTTTTTCTTTTCAAAAGTACCTACTAGCTTAAGAGTTTAGCGATTTTTATTAGATTCATATTAGAATAGCGGACATACTCCTAGTTTTAATTAATGTTCATCTGAAATTGAAATGCCCCAGTTAACAAAAAGTAACTAAAAAAAAGTCGAACGATGAACGAAGCCAATGTTTTATTTCGGTGTGTTCCTTGTAATTTTAAAATATTTAATTAATGTATGAATGTGAGGGTAAATAACTAACGACTTATTAAAATCTCGATCAAATACTCAGTGACCAGCAAAGTATTTACATAATATTAAAATAGTTTTCAGCATAAGAAATTTAATTTATTTGGGTTTTGCAGAACACCATTCAAATTGGAAGGAGAAGTTGGCCAAGCCAAAAACTCTCTTTTTCTACAAAATGTGCTTTTCATAATGAATGATTAAATTAAAATCAGTATTGATTTTTTGCTTTTGCAAGTTCCCAGGCCTCATCAACAAAATCTCGATCAAGAGTGATAATTCTTCAGCACAGTTCTTAAATTTCATTGTCTTTTTGTAAAGCAATTTATTTCTCACCTTGAATTAACCTCAGTTTTAGCGAAAACTTTTCCATTGAGGAACATTTTTCACCGGCGATCAATTCGTTAGGTTTGCGTCATCGATTAATTAAAATTAATGTAATTTGGTTTATTGACGTTTCTGATGGAGCACCCCATTACACTTTTCAAACCACTGCTTCCATTAAACGGTATGTTTTCTAAATGGAAAAGAGGTGAATGCTTCGGCACTTGCATGCTAAAAATAATATTATAAAAGAAGTTTAGTATCCAACCAACTTCGGCACATGGAAAAATGTTTCTGGTCTTGAATATCCTTTAGATTATTACTTCAGGTTGTTCTTTTGTTTTTGTTATTTACGACACAACAAATATTTAGACACATTATTTTAAGTTATACAAAAATAGCGAAATACGATATGTAAAGATTAGTAACCCAACCGATGCGAAGCTTGTGCAACGGAAATTAATTTAAAAGTAGAACGAAACAAGAAACACTTTTGCATGCTGTTAAGTTCAAATTTGTGTGCTTAAAATTGTATATAAATATTAATACTTCCTTTTATCACTGAACACATATTTATATCTAATATACCCAATCTATTTAGCATTTGGTTTCTTTCGGAAATTAAAATATGTAAACATGGTGTTTTAAAACTGATCCTATTTTTTTTTTACTATTTTTTTATCTCGTCAATATTATTTTATCGAACTATTAACATTACGTATCTAGGCTTAAATTAAAGGTTTAACACAAAATTTACATTTAAATATTGTTGTCACATCTAAAGAAAGGCATTATTAAAAGCGGTGTGTATAGTATGTACTTGCAACTTAACGATAAACTTCGAAAGCTGAATATGTATTTTCGACTGTGTTCTTCCATTGTTGATGATGTTTTGAAGTCCACAATGTAAGAGGAGAAGATAATATTCAAATAAATAAATAAAAAAAAAACATGAGGTAAGGAACCACCCACATTGGAGCCTTACAAAAAAAAAACTAGACTCTTATAAAAGTAAAATAAAACTTACTAACTTTAAAAAAATATCTTTTGTTTTGTTGTTATTTTTATCTTCTTAGTTCAGGTGTTGTTTACCTTTGCCTAAAAAACGCATCAACACACAGCCAGCCAAGAAAACAAGCTATTTTAAAATTTTCTCCGGATCTTGTGGATTTTTTGTAATTCAAGGATTCATCTTCAAATAATAAAAGAAAAAAAAAAATAACAAAGTGAAGAATTTTGATTCGTTGTATAAAAAAAACATACAAATAAAAACAGCGAATCAACAACAAAATAATGATAGAAATAATTTAGCAATGTGGCTGCAGCTGGTTATAAACTATAAACTAAAAACAGGTAAAACACTGAAAACAGAAGTTTTTTTAATTATTTCAATTTTCTATTTTTGGTATTTTTAATCATTGAATCTAATGATGGCCAAGCACCATCATTCGTTCATGGAAAATGTCGATTTTTTCCTCTCTTGTTTTTTTTATTCTAATGCATGTTCAAGTAGTTTTAGTTATAAGCCAAAAATACATTGGAATAATAAAACTGGATTCTCTTTACCGTTATACCGATATATACATACACGAAAATATATAGTGCCTTTGATATGATAAGTGATAAAATAAAAAAAAAAACATTCTATAAAAAAAACCAACTGTCGATGAAACGGAGGATCACACTTCTCAGACTCTCGGCCAACTTTTTGACTGACAAATTATTATTGTGATTAAATACCTATAAAATAGACAAACAAAAATATTTAATATTTTTTCATTAAAAAAACATGTGAGAACAAAAAACTAAAAAAAAAATGGACTTCGATTTTTATGATAATAAAATTATTGTACCAACGTGTTTAATCCTCATAATGATGAAGATTGGATTTAACATTTTTTTTTTTCAATAATAATAAAATTGAAATTTTTCTTTATTTGTAATTTTTTACCACCAAATTGATTTCATTTCTAGAACTACAGAACACATAGGCTTCTTAAAACTATTTGTTATTATTGACATTTTAAAGTTTCAGGTTGCTGACTCTGGTAAGTACCGAAAAAATAAAAAAAAATATTTTGTTTTTAACAAAAGCTACATTTGTTTTGTATAATGGATGTGATAAAACATAAAATTAAAGTCGAGGTCCAGTAAATTGAGATGATTTTTTGTTCAAATAAGTTTATATAAACCTTAATACTGTTTTTGTTAGTTGTAAGTGTTCTTTGAATGATATTTATTTTCCCCTCCATACACCATTTCCATCATATTAAACAACATAGATGTCGAAGATGTCAAATTTGTAATCAACTATGATTACCCTTCAAACTCGGAGGATTACGTTCATCGTATTGGGCGCACAGGTCGATCCAATAACACGGGAACGGCATACACCTTGTTCACAAACTCAAATTCAAACAAGGCAAATGATTTGATTCAAGTGCTACGAGAAGCAAATCAGGTTTTTATTACAAGTTTTATTGAAAAAAAAATGATTCCTATAAAATACTATTTATAATCTAATAGGTAATAAATCCACGTTTAATGGAAATGGCACAATATGGCTCTGGTTCGAACAAGCGCGGTCGTGGAGGATACCAAGGTCGAAATCAGTCGGGCGGTTACGGTGGTGGACGCGGTGGTCGTGATGGAGGCCGTGGTGGCTACATGAACAACGGAGGTCATCAACAAAGAAACGACGATCGCAGTGGCGGCGGTGGCTATCGCGGTGGATATCAACAACAGCAAGTACACCGTGATTATAACAAACCTCCAACACATGAGCCACCAATGGATTCGCGTAACAGTATGTCGGGTGGAGTGCAGAGATCCAATGGCCACGTTTCCCGTTTCTCGTCCGCACCCCCATCGGCAACAGAAAGCGGAAATGCTTCACGGTTTAGTGTGCGACCGCCAATTCTTCCACAGCCCACTGGTGCACCCGGCCATTATCCACCATCAAGCTCAAACTACAATATTCCACCAGCTCAAAATTACAATTCGCGCCAAGCTCCTCCAGCCCCAGCGCATCAATATGCCGTTCCCACAAACTTTGCAGCGGGTCCCCCCGGAATGTTTGCATACCCTCCACCTCCATTACCAGTTCAAAATTAAATTTAGTTTCTAAAATAACATTGAATATTCTGTTTGCTTTTAAATATTACGTATTAAACGTATAAAAATAAATCATCAAATCTTAATTAGTAACAAGTAACATAACCTTGATGTGATCATTTATTTAAACAAAAAAGAAAACAAACTATTTTTCAAAAAAAGGTACAAGTTATGAATGTAGTAGTATGGTAGTATAAAAGACACTCCTAAAATCAACCGTTTAATTTTATGTTCTCATTTATCTTTTAAACAATATCCACAAATCAACAAATACATCTATCGTAAAAAAAAAAACAGTAAATTGTAACTTATGTAGTATTGTTTCTCATACACTAATATAAGATTTATTAGAAATAAATAAAATAAAAGATTGATAAGCTAAAAAAGTTTTGTTTATTTTTTTTTTTTTCAATTTTAAAATGGAGGTGGAGAAAATCAAAGAATTTCTAAAATATCTTTCTATATATGGATCTCTGAATCTATTTAAGTGGATGGTACTTACTACAATTGCATTGGTGTTATGGTCACTCTTTCTCTTAATTATAAAGTGGATTGTGCCATACCCGAAACGAAGTCCTGTCCGGTATCCATGGTACCTACCCTTTACCAGAAACCGAAGAGTTTGCTGCAACTTTTGTTTGCTTCGTATGTACTTGAAGGTAAGAGTCTTTCAGCAAGCATACAATATACATACTCCTAAAATTTGCTGTCGGATCTTGGACACTAAGCTATGGCTAATTGCAAGTCTAGTTTTTATATCTTCGTTTCTCATTTACTTACTATCAAGTTCAATTTAAGGCTGGGTGGTTAGAAGAATAAATAAACTAAATAAAATTAAACTTGTTAGCTCGCAGTTTGAGACCAGGCTTTCTGTCTTTCAAATCTAACATACATTGCCGGTCATAAGATAAGAAGCAGACATTTTCGAAAAGTGAAATAGATATTCCTCCCCTTACATGATCAATTAGAAAAAAATAACTATGGTAAATGAGGGACTATTTTATTGAATAGATGATTATTGCTCTAAATGTCTTTAATTCTTTGCTATATCCAGCAAAAAAAATCAAAGTGATCAATGTGTCGGCAATCATATAAAAAACCATCGAGTTTCTCGAAAAATTATTAAAAAAAACACTTCCTCTGCCTTAAGACTTCGCGAACCGCGAAGTATCCTTAGAATAGCGTCAAATTCAGCTTTATCGGCAGTTAAAACTAGAGAGAAAGCTAATGAATGACCGCAAATGATTGGCGAGAGGTTATTTTTGTCCGACCAAAAATTTAACATAGATGTTCCAGATGACTATAATTTATAATTATTATTTCCATCACCATAGCAAAAAAAGGAGGCTTAATCGTCTGGGGCTCAATTTTACTGTGTGGCGCTATAGACTTGGTAGTCCATAATGCCAAATGACTATTAAAACATACAAATCCTTCCTGGAATCAGTATTCCCCAATAATATCGAGCTTTTTGGACCATTTCCATAAATTGTTCAGCAGGAAAACGGTGCCATACACACAGCCGGAGAGGTAATCATATTCCTCGGACCTTAATTAAAAATGCGTTTGACTAGCTTACACGTAAGGTACATGAGGGATGACAATAAAGCGCTAATTCATGGTATAAAATTGTCCTGGAGTGAGATTTCTCTGGTCTCCTTGAAATCTCTTTATAAATCTAATGACACGATTTATTTTCGTGTATTCTTGACTCCATTAACAATTTTCCATGAAATTTCCGTTAGCTAAATATCTCCTTTACCCAAATTTTATATTTTGTTGTTAACAAAATAGTCCCTCATTTACCATAGTTGTTTTTATCTAAAGCATCATGTTACGGGATAATTGACGATTTTACCTCTCGAAAATTCCTGCTTCTAACCTTATGACCGGCAGTGTACCTTTGAACAAAGAAATATTTTTTAATGTAAAAGTCAGTTTATTTCTTTTCGTATTTTCGTTCTATTTCTCTAGTCAATGTTTTAATTTCTTGTGGATAATCAAAATTGTGTCGTCTTATGGTGCATGTTGCACGAAAGAAAATATATGTATATAAATTAAATAAATGAATTGTCTCATTATTGGTAAACAGACATATTTTATTAAAGATGTTACTATCTCAAAGTAAAAAAAAATAAAAACTTGATGCAACTTAAAATTATAAATATATTTTACTACTACGGTCTCATGTAAATTGATCCAATGACTCATCAGTCTCAGATTTTGTACATCTACCCTCCAATGTGCGTCGATAGCGGTCCTTCGTTTGTCCTAACCAGGTCCTTACGTTTTTTTCAATAACTGATAGGCTTGTTGTTGGATATTTTTTCTGGATGCAATCTAAATAAAAATATAAATATTTGTTTTTGTAAAATTAAACACAAAATGTTAAATAATTGTAGTTACCAAACATAATTCTCATAATGGCCATGTTATGCACAGATTGTAATGTGCTTCCTCTTTTTGCAATCCAAGTACATTGGGAGGCTACTTTAAGACTTATAACAGCGCTGAGGCAATTACGGATATACTTTTCCAATGATGGATCAGGAACTTTATCGAGTACTTCTTCCTGTATAAAGTTTCGTAAATGTTTTTTTTTTTTTTTTTCTTTATTTATAAAAAAAAACATACCACAGCTTCCCTTGAGGATTCGTCTTCTTGAACTTGATTTTCAAGTAAGTTAAAATCATCCAAACTTCGACATGGGCCTCTCGTAAATGGGATATAACTTGGATTATCGTCATTCATCTCTTTTTTGATGCCAAGTAACTCTTTGCGGAGATCGCGAGTTTCATTACAGTTGTTTTTGACAAGTTCACGTAGTTCTTCAATTGCACTTAAAATTTGATCTGTAGCAGGACAATTGTCACCGTTGCATAGTTTCGGAGTAATATCTGACTTCGATTCGTCTGTCAAATCTTCATCAAAATCGCATTCCAATGAATGTTTTGTTGATGGTTTGCTAGAACTACTTTTGATTTCGGATAACTTTGTGCATCTTTTTTGTTTTGGAATTCTCTTGATTTTTAAATTAAGTTTCACAAATTTTTTTATTTTTCCAATTTTAACCGCGTTTTCCAATAGCCCTATTTCTTCTATAAATATAATTTTTTTTTAAGAGTTATTTTTAAGTATAGACAAAAACCTCTTTGTTCCTTACCAAATGAAATTTCTTGCTCCTCTATATCGGAAATATCTGCAAAGAAAAAAAGTAAAGATTTAAATGGATGGACATATTTCTATTATTGGAATACGTTTAAAAATAATTTGTTTTGTTGGAAACCATGTTTTGTGGTATTAAGCATTGAAAAGATCTTTAAAATCTATGTTTTTCAAATCAACTTCTTTGACTTGAACTTAAAACTTAATTTACGTGAAAGTTCATTCAGTTTGGACCAGATTTAAAAAAAATGTTCTATCTTTCTGTTTTAATGAATATTTTTTCTTGATTCATTTTTCTTGTTTTTGTTTAAAAACCGTCAGGAGAAAAGAAAATTCAAATAAGGCAGCATAATATAATTTCCGTGTTTTAATTCGTCTGCTTTAGGACCTAGGGTAGAAACACTTAATGGCTTTGCCTTCCATCTTCTCAGTTGAATAGGACCGATATCTATTTAAATTGATAGTTTGTAAAGATCCTATTAATGATGTTCTAATGCTTGGTAGCGTTAAATGACTTGACTAAAGCTTCTTAAGAGGAAGAAATATCCACCCTACCAAACGAATTGTTTAAGAACTCAAATAAAACCAATAAATTAAAACACGAAACGATTTACTTCAACAATTTATTGCTATCTTGATACAATAATTTTTTCAGTATCATTTTGAATATTTTCGCAAGCATGACAAAGGTCACCACAAAAGCCATCAACTTTTGGTTTTTCTTCCATCTTATAATTATCCATGTTCCCACTGAACGCTGAAGCAACCCGTGAAAATTCTAAAGCCTGGAGCGTCTTCGAAGGGGCAGCACTTAGTTCAGACTTGCAAAGTGCACATTTTGAGCATTCATCCAGAGATTGACATATGCTTTTGGGTGCAATTTTGTCCCCAGTGCGAAAAACCGTTGATATGGTTGATGAGAAGTTTGTTTGCAAATCGTTTACAAACTGCCTGGTTAGATTCTGGATACTAGCATTAGGGCCAGATGCTTCGCCATACATTTCAGTTTTGAGTGGCTTCAAGTCCCTGACCTGCAAGTATGTTTCTACCTCACCGACGGTGAGATTTTTTAGAGGTCTCAACAACTTAACATCGGACAAACGATCATCCAAAAGAGATACATCTAAGGCAGCAGATCCACCTCTACCAAGTGCGATACTATTGATGAGCTCTGTCGCCAGGTTTGTGCTTATGTCCGGCAAGAATGCATAGTTGCAATTAAGTTTTTTAGCAGCAGCTTCTATCGCCTTGTTTTTTGATAGTTTTAGAAGGTCTTGTCGTGATGTCAAAGTTTTTACGGATTTGATTGAAAATTCAGGTTCCTTACATTTTAGCTCTAAAGAGTCTACTTCTTTTAATTTGCAAATTGAATTTTCATCCGTAAGGGAAATAGCATATGACTCAAATTCATAATTTGCTAAAAACTCTTTAACAGCCGCAATATTAATTGAATTGTATACCGAGCTCTCATCGATAAAAACAATTTTAGTCTCCACGTGCAGCCGTTTGAAAGCGTTTTGTTTTTGAGCAAAATGCATCATATCCAAAAGAACCATGCTCTCGGCAGTGCCATCGAATAGCAGGAGCACTTCAGCTCCTTTGGGCAGGATTTTGGATGAACCAAGTGTAGCACGAAATTTGTGACGTGCATACGCCAGAAAACAGCTTGAGCATTCTGGTTCGCGGAATTTCAACTTAAACAGTCTTCCTTCAGCATCACACTTGGAACAATTACCTGCGCTATCGCTGGGTTCTTTGAAATCATTGTCCTTGACCATGGCATGGACGCCACCGTCATCTCCGAAGTCATCTTCTCCGATACTGCACATTACGTTTATTTTTTTTTAAGTAGTAATCAACAATTTTAACTTTAAGTTTCTTTATTTTTGTAGATTTATAATGTTTAACCTAGAAGCAAAAACAAATGCTAATCTAGACCAAAAACACTAATAAATTTAATATTAGGGTTACGTTGCGTTCTGTCACTTTGTGAAGATGTGTCAAATTTTTTCGTGTTAGGTCCAGATGACATAATAACTACTTGTAAGGGTAATTTTGCATTGGACTGTTTATATCGGTAGGTAGCCTGTTATATTTTATATTTTATATTTATATATTTAATTTTTTTGTTTCGATATTTTGCCTTCTTAAAATATTGAATATCAGACGTCTATTTTTGTTGTAAAACGTTGCTTTCTTTTACTTTTGGAATATATTAATTTACTCTGTAGACCGAATTTCCCATTTGAAATTTTGACAGTTCGTACCTCTTTAGTTTACTTTAACTGACATTTAATTACATTTTATCAAAACTTTTTTGTATACAAAATAATCTATGGTGACTGTCAAAGACACTTTATATAGATTAGATTTGATTTTATTTTCATTATTTCTTAACATAATTATAAATTTACAAAATCACAATTAGCATTGCAATACCGTTTGCCATTTATATAAATGGAGTGTCTCTGGTGACTGTAGTATACATATTTGACGTTTAAATCTGACTTGGTTTCAATTTCCGAAAACAAAAAATAATCAAATTTTAGTGACAGATTTTGAACCTAGACCAATTTTCGTTTTCTTCTCAACTCAAAATAAATTGATGAAGGATTTTTAAAATGATATATACAAAATTATATAAATAAAGACAATTTTGGTATGAGTGGGCCTTTAAAACAAATAATAATTTATTTACAAGAAAATTGCCTTGAGTTTATATTTGAAATTAACTCAAAAATTCTGTTTCCTTTCTTAATAAATAAAATTTATTAATTTGTGCAATCAATAGCTTTCCATTTTGTGAGTTCAAAAAGAAAATGCCTTAGAAGTTTGGGAATCACTGCCTTTTTGGAATTCGAATAAGCTCCGCGCCGAATCACCTCAATTCTCACCATGGACAGTTTTCCACCACCAGAGATGAGATGGGTATGGGTTCTGTTGATGGATGGAACAAGAATCGATTTTCCGGGTGAAAGGCTTTTTAGTCTCTTAGCGCAACACAATAGAGCTATTGCAGTTTAAATATCATAAGAAAATTTAAGCTAACGAAAATTAACATCTCGACGAGTAGTGACGATAAATTCATAACCGAAAATATTTAAATTTTTCGTATTTGCATCTACATAAATCCATTAATTTCCTTTTCGAAAAAGAGTGATATTTATTTATACGAGCCCCTTTAAAATATTGTGAAACTTTCTACATTATGTACACAGTCGATTGTGGTCACAGGCCTAGGGATAAGTAGTGTGTTGAAATCTTTTTATAGAAAATTAGCGGTTTTTTCGTTTTGAGAAATAATTGTATATTAAAAAGCATCACAACGGAGAAAGTCAAAAGATATTTAAATATGGCCACATCAAATACAATTGTGCTGAAGAGTTTATCGGTTCTTCTTGGACTATTTTTTGTATTTGTCGGAGCACTTAAACTAACACCTCACATTAGCAAGGATTTATACAAAGATTTGGTAAGACGTTTATTTTTTTAATTTATTATTTATTTATAACTACTACACACCCTTTGCTTGTAAGTGGTTGAAATACAAAAAAAAATAAAGCTGAAAGAAAGGACTTGGCTTTGAAAATATTGATTTTTATAGTATAAAATAAAAAATGGCGCCAGGGTGCTTAGCTGATGCTAAATTGAAATCGAAATGTGCAAAAAGTCATGCCTCATTTTTTGTGTTTCTATATTTATACTACAAAAATAAGTAGTGATATGAATTTCAAATGTTTGTGAGCAAAGATCATGAAGCATCAATATTTTGTTTGTTTTGATGACAAAAATTATTATAAATGTGAAGAGGAATTTTGTATATGTTTGAGAACATAAAATAAAATAAGAAATTTAGGAACAAGTTTTTAATTATATTCATTGGATGGTACTATTGTGTTTTTTTTTTCAGTCAATCACTGTTAATGATCACTTAAAATCATGTAGTAACAATTAAAAGTAATTATTAATAAGTAATACTGTGAGAAAATACTATATCGGTTTTAAAAACAGACTTTTGACATTTAACGTAACGTTATTCACTGATCTTTTACTACTTTCACATAGTTTTACTAAATATTTTAATGTAATCAACAAACAATACAAACAAAATCTAACAATATTCATCTTAAAAGTACTAATGATAATGAAATCAAGAACAATAACAATATGCCTTACAAAAAAGACGAAATTTGAGATTATAATCAGGACTTATGTTTTTTTCTTTATAATTTCTAATATCAATAAACTACATTTTAACAAATCTAAGTCTAATATGAATTAATGACTCTAGTACAGTTATGGCAGCTGTCAAATTGTGTGACATGCAACTAACTTTATTATCAACACTAAAATTCAAAATGGGATTTGATGTTGAGTTGGCGTTATTTCGCTCGAATTTTAAATTAAAATAACACACAACGGAATGACGAACGAAACTGAACACAACATTTTTTATTTTTTGAAATAAATTGGAGAACACTGCATTATGAAAGTTGTAGTATATATTAAACTATATACATCAGAGATTTTATAAAATTGATAAGTTTTCGCAAATCAATGATAATGTTTAATAAACAGTCACTTGTTTTTTTTTACGGGGTTGTGACATGCCAAAGGCTGGCGTTTTAAGAACTAATTGTGTTTTTTAATAACTTGTATTCAAGTGAAGAACTGTAATTGGGTGACTAAATAAAGGTCTTTGCATCGTTTTAAAATAAATTGTAATCTGTAATAAAGGGGATTATGGAAAGTCATGGAAGTTGCACGCAACAAACAGGGGGGTTATTATGAAAAACGAAAATCGTTCAAAATAACGCTTATTCGTTAAATTGCGATTAGAAAAAACGATTGTAGTGGCACTAAATCGTCAAATTGCGATTAAGAAAAACGAGAATCGTAAAAATGACTATACTCGTATTTTTATTTACGAGTGCCTTCAGCTCTCGTTCAGCTTTCGTTTTGGGGGTAGATGTCAAATGTCATTTATTTTTTGTTTTGGTTTGGTTGGTTTTTGTTTTGTTAAGTGCGCAAAATTGGAATAGGTGGTAGATACTTACGATCATTGCGTTGATACTGTGGTCACCTTTCCTATTGAAGTAAAGATGCTCATTTACTGCTGGTCTTATAATTTTGATGTGCGTTCCATCTACACAACCGATAATGCCAGGAAAACCAAATTTTTCATAAAAATGTTGTTTGCTTGCAGTCTTTTCTTCTTCCGTCGATAAAAAGGATATAAACTTTGGGCAAAGAACATTTTCCATGACTGTCAATATTTTTGAGAGGGTGACCGACAAAGTTGGTTGTGCCATACCAACAAGGAAGTCCTGTCCGGTTCCTCTTTGGTAACCACCCTCGGCCAGAAACCGAAGTGTTCCAGCTAATTTCAATACATTTGGTATGTATGTAGATTTGAAACTTGGAAGGTGAGGATCGATCTCTTCTAATACATATTTGAATGCGTCCTTGTTCAAACGATAAAGAAGCTTGAACCTGGCAAATATTAAAGGAGTTTTTTTTTAATACTAGATGGAAAGGATTTCACTTTACTAACGTTGAACTTGGAAGGCTCATTGGGTTCGATGAATCTCTTAAAACTCTTCTTTTTATACGCATTTCCTCTTCTTCGTTAGTTTGGGATTCATCTTCGCTTTCAAGGAAATATTCGCAGTGAAAAATCATTTTATAGAATTTATGCAAATTACATTTATTTTTGAAACTTCCTCGAATTTATTTATATTTTGACATTTGTTAATAGGAGTGAAGTTAGTTGCTCCTTTAAAAAATTATCATTTTTCGTTTTTGCCTGGCAACTTTTTTTGCTTTCTATTTTCGTATGTTATAATCGCTCTTCACCATGACTTTCGTTTCTTCAAGTTTCGTTTTTTCTGCCGTTCGTTTCGTAATTCATAATAAGGGCCCAGGATGCCGCTTTCACCTCCTTATAGAACATGAAAATACTTTTCCAACGATGTATATATCTCAAGAAACTATAACATTTAGTTTTTTTCGAAAAAAAAATCGTGGACTAACCCCTTGGCTAAAAAAACATTTTTTCCAACATTGTTCCCGATCCCGTCGAGATGCACATCAAAAGAAAGGTATTGTCGTGCTCTAACCACATCTGCAAACCAAAAGTTTCTGCGAGCTCTAGTTTCTGAAATAATGAGGATTATGCTAAGTTACGGAAGTTGCACGCAACTTACAATAGATTTTTTGTGCTGATTGCGAAAATTTCGCAACCAACCCTCGAAACAGGTTGTGGCTTTTCCTGCCTTATAGAGCATGAACATACCTTTCCAACGACGTATATTTTTCGAAAAAAAATTGTGGACTAACCCCTTGGCAAAAAAAAACATTTTTTCCAACATTGTTCCCGATCCCGTCGAGATGCACATCAAAAGAAAGGTATTGTCGTGCTTTAACCACATCTGCATACCAAAAGTTTCTTCGAGCTCTAGTTTCCGAAATAATGAGGATTATGCTAAGTTATGGAAGTTGCATGCAACTTACACTAGATTTTTTGTGCTGATTGCGAAAATTCCGCAACCAAGCCTCGAAACAGGTTGTGGCTTTTCCTGCCTTATAGAGCATGAACATACCTTTCCAACGATGTATATATCTCGAGAAACTATAACTTTTAGTTTTTTTCGAAAAAAAAATTGTGGACTAACCCCTTGGCAAAAAAAAACATTGTGTCCAACATTGTTCCCGATCCCGTCGAGATGCACATCAAAAGAAAGGTATTGTCGTGCTCTAACCACATCTGCAAACCAAAAGTTTCTGCGAGCTCTAGTTTCCTAAATAATAAGGATTATGCAAGGTTACGGAAGTTGCACGCAACTTACAATAGATTTTTTGTGTTGATTGCGAAAATTCCGCAACCAAGCCTTGAAACAGGTTGTGGCTTATACTGCTTTATAGAGCACGAACATACCTTTCCAACGATGTATATATCTCGAGAAACTATAACTTTTAGTTTTTTTTCGAAAAAAAAATTGTGGACTAACCCCTTGGCAAAAAAAAACATTTTGTCCAACATTGTTCCCAATCCCGTCGAGATGCACATCAAAAGAAAGGTATTGTCGTGCTCTAACCACATCTGCCAACCAAAAGTTTCTACGAGCTCTAGTTTCCGAAATAATGAGGATTATGCTAAGTTACGGAAGTTGCACGCAACTTACAATAGATTTTTTGCGCTGATTGCGAAAATTCCGCAACCAAGCCTTGAAACAGGTTGTGGCTTATACTGCCTTATAGAGTACGAACATACCTTTCCAAGCTCTAGTTTCCTAAGTAATGAGGATTATATAAAATCACGGACGTTTCACGCAACCCTTATCAAAGATAGTGTTGTGACTGCGATAACTCCGCAACGAAGTCTTGAAATAGGATGCCTTTTTCATCTCCTTATAAAGTATGAACTTACCTTTAAAAATATGTATATCTTGGAAAATAGAGTACGATCAAGTTTACATAGAAAAATAAAAACAAGCTTTATTATTATTGTGATCATTATTATTTTTATTTTTAAATCAACAAAGATAGATTGAAGTTATTTCTCGTTACGCGTTTATCTTTACTAAAAACAAAGTTAACAAAACATTGCAAAAGATGCTGAACGTGCTGTGATTGACATCAATTTAAGCATTCCTAAACTACAAATTTACCCACAACAAAAGCCAAAACAGACTCAGCAAATATTATATATTATTATGGATACCAAAATATATCCCGCCCACCCTTTGAATCTGTGTGTTTTTTTTTCTTAGATACTCGTATTTTTATTTATATAAACTAATAGTACCTATCCATTGGAATTATTTTTAAAAAATTCGGAAACGTTTTTAGTGTTTCGATGGCAATATATGAGTTTTGAAAAAAAATTATGATGTTTTTGAACTTGAATCACTACAAGACCACGCATGTGGTTTTACGGCCACCTTCGTCTCGTGGCAAAAGGCCCTGACAAAAAAAAACAATGACATTTTGTTTCACTATTTTACATCCGCTGGCGTAAAATTTGTGGAAAATAATGTACCTCCTCTTCCGACAGAAAAAACTGTTGATATATTTATTACTCACTCTCACTGAAAATGTTAAATAGATCTTTTTTGAAAAAAAAAATAATGAAAAATATTTCAAGTTCATTTTCCCACATCCATCGAGTCAGTATGGTCATTATTTCATCTTCTCATAAGCAGGCACGCAGTAGCGGCTATAATACGTTGCGTCAGTCAAATATGAGAAGATTTATTTGGTGAAAATGAAAGACAAATTAATGGAAAATATTCGATTCATAAAAATACCTAAATATCTGAGTAACTACATAAAAAGGCATTACGATACTTTTTTACGTAACTTTGTATGTGCTCTGTTTTTGGTAGGTGAATAAGCCTGCTGTTTTAACATATAGAGAAAAGAAATAATGTTATAAAACATTCTTAGTTGTAATAAATGTATCTATAAGAAAATATTGTATTAGTGGTGTAGGCAAAATATTGTGATTCGTTTGCCAAGAGTCTATATACCATATCCATTGCAATCATATAACATTCCTTGGGTTCTTTCAATAAAAGTTTGTAGTCATCGTGATCGTAATGATTTTGAAATTATAATAAATAGAGATGCAGAGAAATACACATTTTTCGAATTATATCAAGTTCATTATAAAATGGATGTTTGAAAATGTAGGCTTATATTTTTGCAATAAGCTATACAATGTCGTAGACTTTTGAATTATTTATTAGCTTTAAAAAACTGAGGAAATGCTTTTCAAAGACCCACATATTGGAAAATATAAATGAGCATTATTCTTGTAGTGTTTTTCTGTGACTAGTGGGAAAATTTTAAATAAATAAAAAATGCCATTTAACTCGTAATTTACAAAGAATTAAAAGAGAGTGCCCCTAGTTGTGGAAAGTTGTATTAACTTCACATTAGCGGTGATATAGCACCTAAATATTTCTTATGGATGAATTTCTGTAATAACCTAAGGTGGACATCCGTTGCCATTTTTTCTACTGTTCTTCCGATCTGATTTTTGACAGATCTGTCAAAAACTCTTGTGCCAAAATAATTTCGAAATTGCACACATATCTACATGTAAATGTTTAATGGTCTATAAAACTTAGGGAACGTTATTCATGTGTGATTTTTTTTATTAAAAACTGGGTTGTATAACTTTCTCTTGAACATTTGTTTTACATTGATATAATCAAAATGTATTTTTGATTCGAATTTGTAAAACTTTTGAATGCCCATTTGTTTCATTTTTTATGCGAAAAAAATCGATTTATTTTTAAGTTAGAATCAGTTTTGTATATACATACGCAGACTTAAAATTGTGTCAGCTTGGTGAAAGCTAAATAAATAAGTATAAAATAATTTTTTAAAGCAGTCTTAAACAAATTGAATCAATTTTATATGCCTTTTCTGAACTATATGTGTCAGTACAAAATTAAAAAGAGGCTGGGATGCGACCCACACTGATAACTTCCCATCCCGTCTGTAGATTTGTTTTTCTTAAAAGTTTGTCTATATGTTTTTTTACCAAATTTGCGCACTATTTTTTGTAGATTTTATTTTTTAATTACTGAATATTGAAAACAATATTTTCTGTGAAATAAAATAAGTTTGAAGCCAATATTTTTAATTTTTGAAAAGCTATTTGAGCCGAAAGTAAATTTTTACCAAGTTTTGGTATTGTTTTTTTTTAGAGTTTTATTTTTTGTAAAAAAAACTGTCAATTCGAATTTTTTAAAATGTTTACTAAATGTTGAAAACAATATTTTTTATAAGATAAAATTAGTTTGAAGCCAATATTTAAAATTTTTGAAGAGATATTTGAGTCGAAAATCAATTTTTACCAACTTTTATACATTTTTTTTTAAGTTTTTATTTTTTATAAAAAAAACTGTCTATTCGATTTTTCTCAAAATTTTATCAGATGTCAAAAACATTATTCTTCGTTGCACACAATTGTTTTAAAGATGAAATCATATTTCAGTCGTAAAATTTTGGAGGTGACAATTTTTTTTTTCAGTTTTATTGATTTATAAAAAAAACCGCTATATTGATTTTTTTCAAAAAATATACCTGTTTGGTATCACGTTACAATAAATTATATAAAATTTAATTCAAGTCTCTAGCATTTTTGATTCGTAAGATATTTAGGGTTAACCACGCACAGACATCTTTCTAAAAATCTTTTATTTCGACTCTGGGGACCTTGAAACGTCGAGAAATGTCAAAATTTTCAATTTGACAAATCGGATCCATTACAATAACTTCCTATGGGAAGATAAAAATAAATTTGACAAGTGACATGATGGTTAGTGGGTGGGACTGTCATGCAAGAGGTCTTGGGATCGATCCCTGCCTGCATCTTGCGAGGAATTGACAAATCTTCCAAGAGTAATTCTTTGTCATGAAAAGTGCTTTCTTAAATTAGCCGTTTAGATTCGGCTTCCATTCCTAATAGCATTATTCGCACACAAGGTTGAGAGTTATAAGTCACTAGACCCTAGTTCTCAACGAACTGTTGCGCTAACTAACTTATTTATTTTAGTTTGTTCTCAGGATTTTCTCTTGTTTTTAGTTTTTCTTTAGAACCTAAAAATAAACATTTGTAATAAGTAATTTAAATTTGTTGTGAGAAATTATTACCTCTTGTTTTTTTTTTCAGCGAACGGAATATGTAAAGTATGCAAAGGTTTTCCCTCTCACTGCCTTGTTTGGAATTAAAATTCCTTCGAAATGGTATCGCCGCTGCGTTGGTATTCTAGAAATTGTATGTGGCTTGGCGATGGCTCTGATTCCATTTCGTAAGTATTGACAATTTGATTGCTGGCTGAAATTCGAAAATAAAATACTTTAATATAATTTAAAGATAAAGTTAAGAATGCTGCTAATATAACTTTGTTGATGCTCATGTTACTGGGAGTTTATCAACATTACATGGTTAGCGATCCGTTCGAGAGATCTGGTCCAGCACTCGTTTTTACGTTCATGCTTGGAGGAAGGCTTGTTGTATGGTATCAGGTAAGTCCTTTCAACTACATATCACTTATCAAGTTTCATAAAATGTAAATTACTTTTTGTTTGTATTGCAGACAAGTCGAAAAGAAACTGATCCTACATCGGCTAATCCAGCACAAGCAAATGGTATCAAGCAGGACTAAATTAATTTCTAATCATCGTTTTTATTTTTAAACCTAGCAGAAATTGAACAAAAATGACATTAGAACTCATAATCCTTATCGAAGCGAAATGATTAAATTTAGTGAATTATTTTAATTTGTGTCAACCCATTTCTAGTCGTAGTTTTAAAAAACTCGTGATAGCTACTTTTGTTTTTTTTTTATTTACTAGCATATTTTACTTTTAAGTGCCAAACGAGAATTGTGCGTGTTGATCATAGGAATATAAATTTTTTTATTTAATACTCTGTCCTTTTGCACAACAAGAAAATATCCCTTTCAGTGAGGAATTCACATATATACATACATAAATGACAAAGAAACGTTTTTTGATTTTTATTTTAAACACACATTTTTATAAAAAAAAATCATTTAATAAAAAAATTTAATAAAAATAAATCACACAAAAAATAAGTAAACTATGTTTTTTTATTGCGAATTAAGGAGACTCCAAGTTCAGAATTCTGAAAAATGAAACTGTTACCAAATCGAAGTTAATAAGATTGGCTGAATTATTTTCTGACAATTTGTTGCACATTTTCTATTCGATTTGATTTGCAAGAATAAGAAAAACTTAATTTCAAGCTTTTGAATGCAACTTAGTCTAAAAAATAGCATAGTGAAGTTGAAAAGTAAACTGTTTATTGCAAAAATATTTTAAAACGCTAGAGATAAATCCAACGATAAAAAAGCAGATGTTTAAAAAAAAATTGGCAACAGTCCCTAGTAACTTACAACTCTCAATCAATCCTGTGTGCGAATAATGGTATTAGGGATGGAAGCCGAATCTGAACGGCTAATTTGAGAAAGCACTTTTCATGACAAGAATTACTCTCGGAAAATTTGTCAATTCCTCAAAAGATGGAGTACCAGTGAAAAAATTTGTGGGTGACACAGGTAGGGATCGATCCTAAGACCTCTCACATGAGTCAGTACCCGTGAACAAAACTTTAGATGGCATAGGCAGGGATCGAACCAAAGACCTCTAAAATGACAGTCCAAATCCCTTTTTTTTAAATTCATTTGTATTAATTCAATCTTAAATCTATCTTAAAACTAGACAAAAATTCATAAAACTAGCCTAATTAACCTATCAACAACTACAACTAACTTACTGGTCCCATACGGACACTCTAAGTTAAAATATAACACTTAGGCTAGGCGCGCACATGCAACTTTTTCGAAACCAAATACTTCGATCGTAAGTTGCCCGCACATTAGCAACTGCGAAAGTAATCAACGATTCTAACCAATACACAACAAACATAAACTACATTTTTCTCTCCCTTGGGCTCACAGAAAATTATTCAACGATTTAGTTAAATGTTCGATCAGTTACCTATAATTCCTTGTGACACAAACTAAGGAATTGATTTGAGGTGATCGTCTACTTTGTGTCAAAACACAAACTAAAAAGTTGCTGGAATGGGCGACTCAATGGTTTCTGCATGTGCGCGGACTCTCATATAAGACTATAGTGCTCAGTTTAGAAACCAAACAGTTTCGAAACAAAAAGTTGAATGTGGGCACCTAGCCTTACAGTCCAACGCACTAACCATCATGCCACGGGTACTACAAAAAAAGAAAATGTTTGGTGTCAATAAAAGAACGACGGAGTGACTTTTTGACACTTCTAAAGAATTAGAAATATAAAAATGAATATTCCATTCGTGAGCAACTAATCAGATTAGGGGAATTCACGATCTAGTGCATTTAGTCTGGGGATTGCATTTGAGTGTGAATATATGCACAACATAGTGAACGCCCGAAAAGCAATTAATAAAGCAAGGTGTTCTCGCAACGATTTTTGACAATTGTGAGAACAGCTGATTTATAGTTATTTTTATGTGAAATTCAAAAGTTTATTTTGGTTTTAATATGCCGAGGAAAACTGAAAAAAAAAAACAAATTATTGATTCGTGAATATAGTTTAAAACTATTTTAATTTCGTCAATTGACCACTTTTTATTCGGTTTTTGTCTCTTTTATTTATTTTAATTAGATCAGCCATGTTGCTTATTTAATTATCAGCTGATTTATTGCTGTCAAAACAGTGCTTGTGCATTTGTATACTTTAGGGTTTCCGCGAAGTAAATTTGCGCTACTAAAGCATGTGCATATTCATATATTTCGTCAGTGTAGAGTATCTGTATGCACAAAAAATATGCACATGCACTGATGCAAGACCATTTACACCCGATCGTGAATCTGTAATCATTAGGAAAATATTTTTATATAAAGCATCTACAATATTAGATTGGCTCGCGTGATGCAAAATAAATAAAAGTGTTCAGAAAATTAAACAAACCGAATGAAAAAAAGATGCTGATGATGTTTTATCATTTTATGGTTTCACGAGCACTTTCACAGGTGAAAAAAACATATTTGTATGGATTCACGAAATAATTCAGAAGTAGGTACTACACTTTATTAATGCAAAGAAAAAGCACTTTTATGTGTAAACGCATATGACAAATTAAAAATGTTGAACACAGCCATTTGTGCAAGTGGTGCCAATACACTTTATAACATATGATTCACCTTTTATTTTTCTTGTTTCTTCTTCTTCTTTTCTTATCGCCTCAACAATCGTCATTTCTGAAATTGAAATCTGCACTGAATCTGAAGGGAAACCCAATTGAAAACAAAACCACAAATTCTTATTCATAATTTTTGCATTTAATTGAGTTTCAATTAAAAAATGGCAGACTTTCCACCCTGTCCAGCAAGTTTAAAACAAATTCAACATTTTCTTAAAATCGCCCAGGAGCACGATGGGAGGGACATAGTGGTAAGCTATTGGTCTCGGCTGTATGCTCTTCAAGTTGGACTGAAGGCGTCCACACAGAAGCCTGATGAGACAAAGCTTCTTTTGGGTAAGTCACCAGGGTGTCCAACACTATTTTGTGTGATCATTTATAATAAGAAAAACCACTGTCCTTAGCTCTCATGGATTGGTTAGAGTCCACAAAGAAACAAAACACGGAAAATGAAGCTATAACTAATGAAGTAGCTGCCCAGGCTCATATGGAAAACTATGCTCTAAAACTGTTTCTATACGCCGACAAACAAGACAGAGAATCTAACTTTGGAAAGTGTGTAGAATTGTTGAGTTTTTATTTCTCATATTTAACATTCCCACCCACAGAAATGTGGTCAAAGCCTTCTACACTTGTGGAGTTCTGTACGATGTAATGCAAGCCTTCGGCGAACTGACAGAGGAGGCCCAACACAATCGAAAATATGCAAAATGGAAGGCCGCATACATTCACAATTGCCTGAAAAACGGCGAAACCCCTATTCCAGGACCCATGGGTGAGGACGGCGACGAGAATGCCGAAGCTGGTGGCGAGGATTCACCGCCAGCACCACCAACATCAGGCAGCGGTGATTTGTCTCCAACAGAAAGTCAATCGGAAAGTAAATTGCCCGATGAGCCGACCCCAAGCACGTCCCAAACACCACCAACAGCTGAAGAAGTTCTCTCCAATCCCAGCAAACTTCCCAGTCCTCCGGTGGACGAGGAGAAACCTGGTGGATTTGTTCCCTATGTTCCTGATCAGACGCAATCTACACCAAGCGCGAACGTTCATATTACACCCGAACAAATGCTTAAAGCTCAGAAATACTGCAAATACGCTGGCAGTGCCTTAAACTATGACGATGTTAAATCTGCAATTGAAAATCTCCAAAATGCTCTTCGTCTTCTGACCACAGGTCAGGACTTCTAAAAAAAATGTCCTTATTGTCGATAAATTAGTAATCTCTAATTCTAAGTTAAATTACATACCATAAATGTTACTAAAATGCGTAAAATTACTAACCCTTTAGCAGCTTTTGATTAAATAAACAAGCACTGCAATACTAAAATTTGCTTCAGTTTGAAATTTATTACTTTTATTTTCTTGAACTTTTCTGTACCTACCATGCTTTTGCTCAAAATTTTAGGACAATTTCTTAAGAGAAATCCTCAAGATTGATGTGGTATCACAATAGGCCAACAACTGGTGTCAACCTAATCCGACCCGAGGGTCGATATTAAAGTGAGACAAATTAATTACTGAGTCTTCCTTAACCATTCTCACTTCTGGGAAAATTTCTGTGGCAAAAAAGTGCTAATAAAAGTATTTTCCTAGTTACATATCGTCGGTTAAAGATGCAAACCTCGTAAATCCAGAAAATATATTAAATAGGCATTGAAATCTATGTCTGGATTAAAAAAGGTCATTATTGTTGTTGTAAATGCAGAAAACATAAAAAAGAAAACAACGTACATCTACGTTCTCATTTTTTGCATAAAGCTATACAATTCTGAGACTCAGAATTACGCCACATAAACAATTTAGTATGTATTGAGGTATTTGTATTGTGTATTTGGGGTGGGTGCAAGGCTAGATGTATGCACATTTTCTTTGAATGCAAAAAGAAAAGTTTCACTATTTAGTACTAAGTTTAATGATAGGGAAAGAAATAACATTTTCAATGAGTTTTGGAAGAAATCTTGGAATGAAAAAAAAGGTTACGTTGAATGCACAACTAAAATTGAAGAAATTAAAAGACGGCGGGTCCAACAATTCAGGAAACGAAATAGTAGTTCAATTTATTATTCTCTTAAATACAAAAACAAAACGCGTTTGCAAGGTGATGTACTTGAATGCTTTAGGTATCGGTGAATGGGCTGTAACTAACTGGAAGAAAAAAAGTTTGGAAACTGAAAGTACCTCAATTGATTCTTCAGATTTATCTTTACCAACAGTAAATCCCTATTCAAAGAACCACCAAACAAAATTTAATCTTTAAAAGGACTGCCTAAAAAATTTTCTACTAGCCCTACCAAAAATGCAATCTCACTATTGTAGATCAAGTTCATCAAAGTTGTACTTCGAATCTATGTGGCAGACAAAAACACAGCTGAATGATGAATATTCCAAAATTTATTTTTATTATTTACAGTGACGGGTGCCCTGCACAAAATATAAATGTCATCTTATCTCAATCTAACTGCCTTACACTAGTAAAATAATTTCAAAAAATACTTGTGAAAGGACACAACCAGATGGAAGTGGATTCAATGCACTCAGCAGTTGAAAAAAACTGCGTAACCGAAACATAAACGTCCCAGCAATTATGTTGACATCTGTGAGAAACCTCGTGTCCACCCCTTTCCTTACAGTTTGAATTATTTGAATTTTGAATATATTAAATTTAAAACTTCAATAACACCAGGGAAAAAAGTAGAGATCCAGCAGTGAACCAGATCAACGCTTTAAAGTACAACGATGAAGGTTCCATTGAATATAAATTGAATTTTTCTGACGATTCCAAATCCAAAATTATATGGGACTTAATCAAAAATATCCCAAGATAAATACAAACATCTTCAAGAGCTGAAGAAATCTCTCAAGTAAGATTATCATTCTTTTTATGACTCTGTCACATTAAAGGTTGGTAGGTATTTTGTTGGTACCTATAATAAGAATAACAATTTCCTTCTTTCTTGTAGCCTTCTCAAGAAAAGCAAGAATCAAAACAATCATAAACTTTTTTTTCGACTAATATTTCCATACCTAAAAACCTACTACAATGTGTAATTTGCTTATAATTCTTTAACTTATGCCGGAAAATTCCTTTTAATTAACATATTTCATCCTTTTACAAATCTTAACATTTACTAAAAAAGGTTTTCTTTTATCTTAAATCCTTAAATAACTTTCGTTTTTTGAGGACGAAATAATGTAAGTACCTAGAGAATGGTAAATAGCCAAATTCTCAAAACTTTACTACAATCAGTCTAAAGAATAGAAAAAAATAATAAAATGGTATAAAAAACAATATCAGATTTGTTAAACGTACAAAATTGGCCCTGAACAATTTACAAAAATGGACATACGAGGTTTGCATCCTTAGCCAACGATATGTCTTTCTTCTTTTAGTTAGAGTCGGACATTCGTAGAGAAAGTAAAAGGCGTCCTCTTCTATTTACCCGTTTTAACACCCTCAACATAAATCAAATGAGTTGATATGGGTCACCACTAAGATATGTTAGGATGCCAGTTAATTGAGTCCTGCTTAGTTGTAATAAGTATTACACACCAATCCTCAAGCCCTGACTTATTGAAGCAAAAACATGTGCATTCAAGAGGACACAAGCGTCCACAGGTTTTTCTCCAAACCCACCTCTGTCTATAAACTCATATTCTCAACTTCCCGTGGTGCCTAGTTCCTCAACTGGAGATTGGGTTCCAACCCCAGTGAAAGGTTGTTGGAGCCACAAACGAGAGAGGGGGAGAGGTGTTTCCACAAAGGCACCTCTCCTTATCCAGACGGCAGCGGAGGAATTCCCGAGACGGTGGCGTCTACAGTTCCAGTAAAGTTGAACTACTTAGTGAACACCTTATAGGGCTTCTTCGACTTATTTGGAGCCCAGCTCATAAGGAGTGGTTTTATTCGGCTCCCCATCCTTGGACTTTTACTAATGATCTGGCCCTCCAGGCTGGGGGTTGTGCTGTTGGGGTAACTTTCTGGCCACGTAAAAACTTCCTAGTTGCGAAGCACCAACAAGCCTCGGATACGGACGGATTTACAGTTGACAACCTACGCAAACGAATTAAGGACAACGAAATTCGGCTATGCACGTGGAATGTTAGGTCCCTTAACAGAACACGTGCGGCCGAAGAATTAGCGAAGGCCCTAAAGTGCTAAAAAGCGAGGATGGGAAGGTCAAAAAGAGGATGAAAAACTGCGATATTTACTATGGTGACTGCTACCACGAAAACCAACAGCGCTTATTTGGATGCGGCTTCGTCATTAGAGCCAGACTTAGACAAGAAGTCTTGAGCTATAGGTGTATCAATGAGCACCTCATGACCACACGCACCAAGGCTAAATTCGGCAATGCACGCCCTCACAGAAGAGAAAGACGGCAACACCAAAGATATGTTCTTCGAGCTCCTAGACAAAACATATGAGCAGTGCCCTACCTACGATATTAAAATAGTCCTGGGCGATTTTAATGCCAAGCTAGGAAGGGAATAATCGGGAAGAACAGCCTGCACGACAACACTTCCGACAACGGATTCAGGCTCATAGATTTTGCTGCGGGGCGAAACGTCATGGTAGCCAGTACGCGTTTTCCACACCTCAACATCCACAAAGGAACTTGGACTTCTTCAGATCATTCTACCGTCAACCACATTGACCATAATGCGATCGACGCCAGACACGCTTCCAGCATCATGGATATCCGAATTTTCCAAGGAGCTAACAAGGTAGCACTTCGGGTTTCCAAACCCAAGGCAAAACAGAGAGGTGCTGGAAGAAGCTACAACGTCGAACGGCTACAATCGCCAGAGATCCCCAAATCCTTTTTCGATCGAGTTACAAGTAACCTATCTCCAAGTTCTCTGCCACCAACACAATGTATCGAATACTAGTGGCAACACTTCCAAGATGCAATCAGAGAAGCCGCCTCTGATGTCCTGGGTTTCAAGCAGCTACCAACAAGGAACCCCTGGCACGCAAAGCGACGTTGCATGAAAGGACGAGAACTGCACATGAGCTCTATGAGCAGAAGAGGCGAGAGGAACACCGATTTCTCAGAAGGAAAAAGAGAGGGCGTGCAGTCGAAGACGTTGAGAGGTTTAAAAGCAGGAATGAAGTTCGGAAGTTGTATGAACAGGTGAAACGAAATTCACAGGAACATAAACCTAGAACCGAAGGCTGCAAATACGAAAGTGGAAACATCATAGCGGAACCGCAGTCAATGCTGAGGAAATGGAAGGACCACTTCTGCAGACTGTATAACGGCGACAACGAACCGAATTCCGCTGTCAAGCAGGAGGATCCATTCAACATAGACGACGAACGCCAAAAATCCTGTCCTCCCGACTTTCGTCTAAGTTATGATTGGCATATCTAAGCTCAAGTCCAATAAAGCCGCTGGAGCGGATGGATTGAATGCCGAGCTCTTTAAAGCAGCTGCCAAAAAACAAAAACAAAAATGCGTTCTTTTGAAAATTGTAAATTTTATTTAAAATATTATGGACGTTTTGTGTGTTTTTGTAAATACATTATTTTGTGGACGGAATAACGATTCATAGAAAAAATTACAAATAAAAGTAATTTCTATAACAAAATTTATTTGAATAAGTTGGAATGTAGAGTTTGTTTTTTTTTGTTGTAGATTTGTTTCTTACTACAATAAACTTTGTTATTGAAAGGTTGTCATTTTTTTAAAAATAAAACTGTGCTAAGAATATTAAAATAATTTAGTTTTCTTTTTCTTCTCGATGCAAAAGATTATAAAAGTCTCGATTAAAATAATTTGTTTACTCTTGCGTGTCTACTTTATATTCGTACACATTTATGTTTACTTAGAATTAAATATTCGAATTATATATTTGTATCGTGTGAAGGTACAAAACTTTTGTACTTAAATTTAAAACAAAAAAGAAAACCTACTTAGTAAGTTTATGCAATTGTTGAGAACTTTAGAATTTGGTTCACTTTAAGGCACATTTGGTTGTTTGATTTTGTTGTTATTGGAAAATGTTGGAATGTACACATTTATTAAAATTCAATCGTATCAGTCTGTGGTTAGTCTGTTGCATCCTTAATTGATTTTCGATGATATTCGGAGAGAGTAATTAGTTATGAGCGTTGCAGCGAATGATGTCCAGCACTTGCCTCAAAAGGAGCAGTTGGCTTTCGTTCAGTCTCACTTACACAAAAGTGTAAAGATAAGTTAATAAAGTCGTCTTTTTTTTTTCTTTAAATAAGTACCAACAGAGTCTATGGATTGTTTCTTTCAATAATAATTATTGGTGGTGTGATACGATATGGACGGATTAAAATGGCAATTTAGCATCTGCAGACATTGCATAAACTTCTTCAATTAAAATAGAACATTAAAACATTATTTATACTAAAAATTATTGTCGATCGATGGATTGATGAGGTTGGCTTGCTGTGGTCAGGTTACCTTACCTATGCGTTTCCACCGCGGACTAATTCGAACCTGGTCTGGGATTCCTTGAATTGCTTCCTCTTCTTCTCCTGTACGTTAGCCTCGACAAGGAACAAAATTGAAGCGACGATGGTCATGACGGCTCCAATGATTCCAACGACAAAGGACCAACCAAACCAGTTGTTTGCGTGTTCTGGCATCCAGCCATTGCGATTGCCGAAAATGGCAAACACCAGAACTCCAATACAACCTGAGGAACCAGCTGCTAGGAGACAAAATCCAATGGCTTTGATGAGGTGGATGAAATGCTTTTGATCGGGGCCCGCACAAAGTCCGAATATGAGCACCATCACTGCCGTCATGAGAGTTCCAATGAAACAGAGAGTGTAGAAGAACTGAGTGACAATAACGAAGCTAGGCAAAAGGAATCCACGAATCTCGTTGTAGCCTTTCGTGAATGGATCAAAGACCCAGCGACAACCCACGAAAAATCTCCTCTGACTGTCGTCATTAACATCGGGCAGCGACCGAAAACAATGCACCCATAGTCCTAGGCGCTCCAATTTTGATCCTGTGATGCGATAATCACTGACTAACCAACTGGGTGTGGCAAAAGCCAGAACTACTGTAATTAGGGCGATTGCAAAGACACCAATTCCACAGGTGCCCGCTAAAGTTCGTCGCTTCATGGAGACTGGTCGGCGATTCTCGGAATATGTGTAAACTTCTTCGGTAGTCGATAGACGTTGTGGGCCTTTTTGCATCCTTCGAAAGGCTTATAATTTTCGTGAATTGTCGTGGTTGTTTTGATTCTTTCTGTTTGGCTTTGAAACTCGAAAATTGACAATTAAATAGCACTCTCACTCAAATCAGACTCAGCAGCAGTGACATTCCGTTCAGAGCTATAGAAAATTTTCTGGGTGTGTGTGGGAATTTGTGAAATGACGCCACAATGACAGATGGAATTTTTTATCTTCGGAGGTGTTCATTTCGTGCGATAATAAGTTTGGTATCACTTTTATTAGGGTGGGTGATAAACTTGTTTTAAATTGTTTTTATTTAAGAATTTTTGGGAATATCCACAGTTATACAGATTATTTTATTTATTTACACAAAAATGATTATTTAACTTTGTTTTTGAGTTTTTTTTTTTTAATAAATATTAAAGCTATCAAGCTGTCAAGTTTAAAAATGTAAAACATGTACAAAATTTGGCCAGCTTATATTTATTTCTTAGATCTTTGCATCTTTGTATATTTTGTGTATTAACAAAATATCTCATAGAAATTATTACTTTTGATGTCAAAATTTGAGAACAAAATGTTCATGACTTGATTTCTCAAAAATTCTCTGTTCTTGAATAAAAAGAAAAATATGTTAACCAAAGAATACAACATTTTAATTTTGAAATACTTTAATTTTAAACTTTTGATGGTTTTTTCCAGAATTGATTAATTTAGTTGATGTCAAAGTATTCAGGAAATTTTCAGTAGATTTGGTTTAGTTGTGTGTTAAACTAGATTTAACGTTAATCTAGATTAATATAAAGAAACTCATAAAAACCAAAAAGAAAAAAATAATAACACAAAATCTAACAGAATCATTTGAGAGCTGATTCTGAGTATTTTTTGACATTTTCGACATATCATGGTAGAAATGTCAAAACTGACATTGACATCATTGTATGATAAACTCATATGTGTTAGGCGTGAGTTTTAGCTATCATTGGTTTTCATCCTTGAAAACAAACACTGAAATTTTCTTGACAGGTCGTTTATAGTTATCATTAAAAATATCTGTCATTGAAAAAATTTCCTTATTGAAATCCACCGAAAAACTTTTACTGACAGAAATCTGTCATTAGCATTGTGTGAAATTAGAACACAAATCAGTGGAACGATTCGTTTCACTTTTGAACATAAAAGTATCAGCTGCTCAGGAAAATGAATTTAGGTCCGGAAAATAAAAAATACATTTTTAGACAAATAAAATGGGCAGTTATGTACACTTTTCTCATCAAAAAATTCTTTTATGTGATTTCCGATCGATCAGTATATTATTTAATTTCTAATGAAATTGAAACATCTTCAAATATCAATTCAAACATTTCCCGGATCGATTTCAATGAAAGCTATAACTGGACCCCTAATCAAGGCGAAACACCTTTTACAATTAATAGTTCGTGGTAGAAACACCAGATGTCCGAGTGAACGTGTTTCGGGTTGCGTATCAAGAATTCAAGATTGAATAGAAAAAAATATTCAATCGGTAAAAACTTTCGGATCGTTCTTAAATGTTTTAATGCAACGAAATGATATAAATAGCAAAGAAACTAAAATTGAATAATAGAATTTTTACCTCTCGATTTCTCAAAGTGATTGCTACGTGAAAAAGTCTCAGAAATGTTAGAAATATAAACTGTCAAATCGAAGCATATTGACAGCTAATGTCAGGTGAGGCCTATCAATGGGCGCATTCACAAAGCTAGTGACTACGTAGTCAAAATTCAACTAGCTTTGTGAATGAAAAATTGCACTACAAAGCTAGTCAATCCGGAACTGTCATATTAATGACAAATACAAATATATAAAATAAGAAACATTTGTGTTTTCAGAACTTTAAAAATGTTTTTTTTTCTTTTCAAATTCAATAAAACCAAATAGACGATATAATGTGATTGATTTATATTTGTATTTAAATACCGAAAGATTCATTTCATTTTGAATTCTTGTGTTCTTACCGAGCAGCTGATTGTGAAACGTCAAAACCAGTGTGCGCTAACTTTGTAGCCGAAATTTTTACACTGCGTCGTAGTTAGATTTAGCCAATCAGAATCCTTTGACTACGTAGCCACTAGCTTTGTGAATGCGAGCAATGTTGGAAGATCCAAAAATTGTCTTTAGTTTTGTTTGTAATAATTTTGTGATTTAGGCACAACAAGTGCTCCTGTGCTCATAGGGCCAGTTATAGCTATCATTGAAATCAATCCGAAAAATAGTTTGAGTGAATATTTGAATGTATTTGTTTTGATAAGAAATACCAATGTAATACAATTCCAAAGACAGTTTTGAGTCCGAAAACTTTTTGCGGTGGATTTTAATCATGGCATTTGCTTTAATTGCAGAAATTTTAAACAATTGAAAGATTTAAATATTCAAAAAATACAATAATTGGTTTCAATGATAAAAACCAATGATAGCTATAAATGACATCCTAATCTGAATCATAAGTAAAGAAAACGAACTTTAACTTTAATGTAAAAAACTATTAAAATAAACTTATAGGTTGTAAAAGTCAGATGAATGTTACTAAATAAATCCTTTTCTATTATGATGCTTAAAAACAAACAAACATTTCTAATTAAGTTACGTATGTTTGTTTTATATATATTTTTTTCAATTTATAACTTTAATTTTGTAACAATGCAAATAAGAGTAGGTATCTACGTAAATTGGTTTTTGCTTATAGCCACATTACGAACAATATTAGCATACTCTTTTATTTAACTGACGAACAGAGAGGTGAATATGAATAAGCAACAAATTAAGCAAAAGAGCCTTTTATTATGTTAATTATATAGAGCAACTTTAAAAGATTTAACAAAAAGGGTTAGGTAGGTAGGTAAATGTGTTGTTTATGTATATTTGTGATTTGCCGTGAGGAGATGGTACATAGGTTACTCTTTTTGGCTAAAAACTTTTAACAAGAAATAAACAAAAATTAAAATTGGTAAATAAGTGGTGGAATTTCTGGTTGAATTTTATTAAAAACCAAAAATACACTTGCTTAAAATAAAATCAGATGGAAACAAGAATTTTTTAAGGGGTGGTTCTATATTTGAAAGGTTAATTTGTTTTGTGAACTAGACAGTCAAAAAGTTACCTATCAAGGTTGTTTTGTTTTTATTGTTTTGTGTACTGAAGGCAGCTTTTATTGATTTGGATAGTTGATTAGCTTAAGAATGTGTTTTATTTTATAATTATACTTTTAAACCATTTATTTATGTAGTGCATACTTTTGGTATTTAATATATTTAAATATTATTCGATTTAGATAACAGGCCCCTTAATATCTGAATTTAAAATTACGGAGATGGCGGCGATTTAAATGCATCGCTATATTCCTATTACTAATCAAAAACAAAAACTTTTTACAAAAAAGTATAAGAGTTGTTTTTACGAATTACAGTTAGTTTTGGTTTTATGTCAGTGGATTCTGGAGAGGTGGAATTACATTGTTATATGGTATTATAAAGCAATTATTCATTTTTATAATATTTTTTGAAGATTTAAAAATTAATTCTTGATTCGTTTTCAATTAAATTTCTTTTGTTAGACTGGTTCTTGGAATTTTATTTGTTTTGCATTTTATTGTTTTATTTTATTGCGAGAATGGAACACTTGGCTGACTAAAAAGCATTTAAGCAATTTAAATAAAAAAAATCATATTCACAATTCTAAAGCACAATATTATGAAACGATGTCATGAGATGACTTTAAATGATTGCGAAAATGCAACAAGAAAATGTTCGATTTTTAAAAATAAAAACCAATAATTACATTTTTTTAAATGATCATTTATATCTATCTTTGAAAATGTCTATTATTGAAAAATATGTTCCTGATAGAAATCAAGCATTTTAGGTGCCATCCAGGTATATTTAAATAAAGTTTACAGTTTATTTTAAACGTTTTTAAAGGTGGAAATTCTAATTTGACTGTCTAGTTAGCAATACCAGGGGTTAATTTTTAAAAACAACTTTTTGTCTTTCATGACAGATCGCGACTAATAATCCAATTAAAAGTCTCTTAGAATCTTAAAGTGGTAGTTCTAACTTGACGGACTTGGTTTTTTAAAAGTTCATTTAAAAGTTTTCAGTAATAAAATAGTTTTTAGTGGACAGTATATTTTTAGGGGCCAGTTATAGTTATCATTGAAATTGATCGGGAAAATTGTTTGAATCGACATTTGACGGTGTTTCAATTTAATTAAAAATGAAAACTATAAACTGATTGATCGGAAATCACAAAAAGAATTTTTGTAGGGAAAAAAGTGTAGCTTTTCTATTTTTCGGACGGAAATTTATTTTGCTGAACGGCTGATACTTTTATGTAAAAAAGTGAAACGAGTCGTATTCCAATTTGTGATTTGTGTTCCAATTTCACATAATTCCAATAACATATTTCTTTCAGTAAATATTTGTCGGTGGATTTCAATGAGGACATTTATTTTAATGACAGACATTTTTAATGAAAGCTACTTATAAACGACCTGTCGAAAAAATTCTAATGTTTGTTTTCAATACTGAAAACCAATGATATCTATAACTGGCCACTTGAGATTATAATTTTGAACAAAATTGTTCAACTGAAAGCGTTCCATTTTCTTAATATTCCTGTCCATCCGTTTCTACTTCAAATTATAATTTCTAAACTCAATTTCCAACCAAGAAATGCTCGATTTTAGGCGCCAGTTATAGGTATCATTGAAATCGAACCGTGAAATTGTTTGAATAGATATTTGACGGTGTTCCCTTTGCTTAGAAATGACATTTTTTTTTCTAAAAATGTATTTTTCTATTTTTCGGACGGAAAAAAGTGAAACGAATCGTTCACCTCATTTGTGTTCCAATTTCACACAATTCCAATGACAGACTTCTGCCAGTAAAATTTGTTCGGTGGATTTCAATCAGGAAATTTTTTTCAATGACAGAAAAAATCATCATTGAAATCGATCCGGAAAAATGTTTGAATCGATATTTGATGGTTTTTCTTTGAAGAAATGAAAATTATATACTGATCGTTCGGAAATCACACAAAGATTTTTTTGCGGAAAAAGTGTAATTGCGCATTTGTTTTTCTCTAAAAATGTATGTTTCTATTTTATAGACGGACATTTTTTTTTCCTGAACAGCTGATACTTTTATGTTCAAAAGTGAAACAATTATAATGACCGATTTTTGTCAGTAAAAATTTGTCGGTGGATTTCAATGAGGACATTTTTTTTAATGACATAAATTAGTAATGAAAGCTACGTAAGTATATACCACCTGTCAAATGATGATTTCTAAACTCAAATGCTTGATTTTAATCAGAAACATTTTGTTCATTTACTATGTACAATTTTAATGACAGCTTTAACATCGGTCCAAACAAAATTCTATTAATTGGATTTAATGACGAAAACCAATGATAGTTATATGTATCAATGAAATCAATCCGGAACATTTTTTGAACATACATTTGACTAGTTTCTTTTTGATTAAAAATGCAATTTATGAACTGATCTTTTGAAAATCTCTCAAGGAATTTAGTTTGAGAAAAAAAAAGTTAATTTTTTTTCTATTTTCCATACGAAAATAAAAAGGTGATTCTATTGGATACAAATGTAAAAGAAGTCGTTGGTTTTGTATGTTTTTATTTCACACTGTTCATTCCAATCACTGATTTCTGTGATTCAAATCAAGAATTTTTTTCAATGATAGACATTTTCAATGATCGCTATAAACGACCTGTCAAAAATTCCAATGATTCCAATGATAACCGGCCAATCAGACTTGATCGTTGAAAGCAAAACTGACAAATGGTTATACAAAGCAAATACGGATGAACAAAAATAAAAACAAACTAAAACCAAAGTTCTTGGTACTGTAATTTTTAAAGCTAAAAATTCTACATATATGTATATTGTATATACAACTTTTTGGCGTCATTTTGGTACCAAACATAACTAATTTAATTTTCCTAACCAAATTTAAATCTTAAAATGAAATCTAATATAGGTATATCTACAACTGGTTCCTTTAGGCAGAAACTGAAAACTTCCATTGAATATTTCGTATGTCCAACTCTAAAACCTCACATCTCTAAACAAATTTTCCTTCAGAAAAATCCAAGACCTATATATTTGGAACGAATTCCATACATTCCACCAAAAACTATACTCAAAAAGATAAATCCCATTCATTTCATTTCCCTTCATCTCTATGCATATTTATGTTTAATTTAGTAAAACTTCCGCAGGAACTTTGAGCTTCCTAAATTGGATAATTGCTTCAAGCTAAACTTGTTGTAAAGCAATTAATTATTGGTTGCGTTAGATTATCGCAACAATTAACCAATCAAATCACTTTTTTTGTGATACTTTAACCAATCGATATATTTATATCGCACCCACCTCCATTATGATCCCTATTCACTCCATGAGTATCCATCATATTGCCAGAGGCATGTTTTGTGTACTAATTGTGGCTTGAATATTAAAATAAATCCAAGTGAAGGATGGGCCAGCCCAGCCGAGTCGAGCGGACCCGTTTTGAAACAAATTCTCCTATTTAGGCATTAACAAAAATTTACATTTTTTCGTAAATCGATAAGTTATTCAACATAACATAATGGACAGAGATGCGAGTGCTTCTTTCATGGCGTAGGCGTTATAACCTTTTAAATTTGGCTAGCTGTATACAAATTCGACTTCAAAGAAAAAACAACAAACAAATAATTTAGGTTAATGCTTAAAAACGATAAGCTGTTATGATAATAAATTTATGGAAAGGGTAGAAGTACCTACACATGAGTATGTTTTACATAGGTACCTTTATTGCAAGCTTAAAGTTATGATATAAATCCTTTAATTCAATTTTTGTTTGCATACATGAAGGCCGTTCGTGTAGGTACTTTTGAACATGAAGACCAAAGGAAATCATAAATGATGTGCAGAACAAGTTTGAATTGACCTTCCAGCATTTTTTCTCATTGATTAACTAATAAATCAAATATTAAAACTTGTACTTATGTCATGAAATGTCCTTCTTTTTTATGATTAAATAACACGCAAGGACGTTCTTAATTTCGTCTTGAAATGCCCAAAAACATTATTGTATGATTTTTTTTTAAGGTCTTTCTTATATTTTGAATCTTGTTATGATTTATGCAAATAATGTTGGTAGATTTAGTTTCCTAAATAGATTAGATCCATTTTAATGATCTGATTTTATATTTTGCAAGGAAAGTAAAAGTGACTACCGGGAATTCAATAAAATTCTTCTTTTTTATGTTAAACATATTAATGCATTTCTAGAGGTTACACACATTTTAGAATCAATGAACAGAATGGTAATAATATGCAAAATGAAAGTATTTAAAAAAAAGAATGTGATGTTTTTTAAGAGTTCTTTTATTGCTTTGTTTTTGTTGAATGAATACTTTAAAATGAAAAAAAAACTAAGAACATTTATTCCCTTAAAAAAACACTTAACTTTTTTAAATTTAAGCAATTCAGGGTTTTTTTCTGGTCTCATAAATTTGCATAACAAGTAAGTTACGTAAACTGGATACATGACAAGTTATACAATTGATTCAAAATCTAACTTATCCAGATTTGAAAGAAAAAATGTGGTTTTAACACTTGTGCCCATCTAATGAAGGACCAAAATAACTGTAAGTATTGCTTAAATATGTATCAAGTTTTAAAAAGGTGCTAGAGAACTTAAAAATAATAATTCTATTCAGAAAAGTTGTTGGAATGCATTTTATACTATAATATGTACGCACAGCCCACAAAGTCTCCGACAGCAGCTTTCTTTTTGTGGGTTCTGAGATAAGTATTTACTATAACAATATATCAAAAACAAGAATTTTGAAAATTACAATCACAATTTTTAAAAATTCGGTAAAAAGATGAAGGTGGAAACTTAATTTTTTTCAATGATACCACTTTGGTTTTTACATTACAAAAAAAAAACACTAAATTTAGGCTGCTGTACGGAGACATTTTGGACTAAGCGTATATATTTTAAATGATACATTCAAACATTACCCAACAGAATTATTATAATAGTTTTGCATTCTCAACTGTCAAACTATAGACAACAATCTGCAAGACTTTTTATGTAACTAAAAAATACCCTTAACATTTAATTTTTTAAAATACAGGGCGTCCCTTAACCAGTTAATTAATCATTTATTTTTTAGCGAAATAGAAATGTAAATCAACACTTTTAAAACATTTGGCTATTTCAAAATGATAAAAACATTAAAAAAAAATATGAACAGGGTGATTGAAAAACTTACTAAAAGTAGGTGTATTTTGAAATTATATGAAAACAAATGTTACTTGAAAACACTTATGATTGGGGATAAATACGTTTCCAAAACACGATGACCTCGTCCTTAATTAAAGCTAAACCATCCTTTAAAAGACACCTTGAATATATTTGTTTGCAAATTGATGTTTTGTAAAGGGCTATGGGAATCTTGTTTTCAGGTTGATGTTATTTGAACTGATTTTCGGAAAGCGTTTGATAGTATTTGTATGCCACTTCTTGTTCAAAAACTCAATAGATTCGGTTTTCATTCAACTTTTCTAAAGTGCTTTTCAAGCTATTTGGTTAATAGAAAACAAGTTATGAAAATTCTGAACTCGCTGTCAACAAAAACAATATATGTACCATCTGGTGTTCCACAAGGAAGCCATCTTGGTCCATTGTTGTTTTTGATTTTCATAAATGAATTACCATTATACTTGAATTTTACAAATGGTCAAATATTTGCGGATGATTTTAAAATGATTGTGTATAAATACAAAATGATATTGATACTATAAACGATTGGTGTAAAAGTAATCATCTTTCGCTTAACATCAATAAATGTAGTTGTATGTCAAACGTCGTCTTATGTAAAGTTTCAGAGATTAAGGACTTCGGTGTAATATTCAATGACAAATTAAATTTATCTGGGCATATGGATTATGTTATTGCTAAAGCGAATTCAATGTTGGGCTTTCTTAGAAGAAATTGTGGCGAATTTTCGAATCTATTTGCAATGAAATCCGTCTATATGTCTCTTGTACGTCCTCATTTGGAATATGCTTCAGTTGTATGGGATGCTCATTATACAGTTTCAAAAAATCGTATTGAGAAAGTTCAAAAGTCTTTTACAAAATTTGGAGTTCGACAACTTAAATAGAATCTAGATTCAATGCCTTGTTATTCTACAAGATGTGTTTAAATTGGTCTGAACTCTTTGAAAAATCGGCGAATTGTTAATTGTGTAATATTTGTTAATGAAATGCTCTGATATACTTCATCTGTTAAATTTGTATCTTCCTCAAAGATATATTAAATGAAGACAATTGATTTATACACCATATCATAGATTTAATTATGGTTTAAATGAACCAATTTCAAGATGCATGAAATCATTTAATGAATTTGAATTATATTTAGTTATAAGCCTAGAAAAGAATGTTATTAAGCAATATTTAAACGATAATAATTAATAAGTTCTTAAAACAATATACCAAAAATATTTTTACGAAAAGATGCAAAAATTGTTTGCATACAAAATTAATAAAATAAACCACTCTAATGAAATTCGAACAAAAACATTAAATAAATCAAGTTTTTTGATTACTTAAATGACATTAAAATTTTTGAAGACAAACTTATTTTAAAGGTATATTTAACAATTTTAAAAAAATAAGTAATTTGAAAACAGTGTCCTTGGATACAGGAGCAAGTTCATGCGACCCAGTCGTGCACTTTATTTATTTTGAACTAGTGGCAAAGCATTGTGAATATTAAAAAAATGTACATACATACATTCATTAGTAATGGAAATCTTAAGATACATGAACAGTAACAAAAATGTTTATTTGTTAAATTATATAAGTGTTTGGAAAGCCATCGACAACCACTAGCAAATATTCATAATAATTATAATATTTTGAATGAACACTTATTAAACAAAAGAAGGAACTTATTAACTTCCCATAGGAAGTTATTGTAATGGGTCCGATTTGTCAAATTGAAAATTTTGACATTTCTCGACGTTTCAAGGTCCCTAGAGTCGAAATAAAAGATTTTTAGAAAGATGTCTGTGCGTGCGTGTGTACGTACGTTCGTACGTCCGTACGTCCGTACGTCCGTACGTCTGTACGTCCGTACGTCCGTACGTTCGCGACGTTTTTTTCGTCGTCCATAGCTCAAGAACCAGAAGAGATATCGACTTCAAATAAATTTTGTTATACAGATAATAAGGCGGAAAGATGCAGAAAGGGCTCTCAAGAAAATTGCGTGGGTGGTTTTTTTACCATAGCAGTTTAAAAAAAAGGTGAAAATTTTGGTTAACCCTTAATATCTTACGAACCAAAAACGCTAGAGACTTGAATTAAATTTTATATAATAGACTGTAACGTGATCTCAAAGAAATATATTTTTTGAAAAAAATCTATCTAACGGTTTTTTATCTAAATCAAAAAAACTGAAAAAAAAAATTTGTCACCTCCTAAATTTAACGACTAACATATGATTTCATCTCCAAAACAATTTTGAGCAACGGAGAATAATGTTTTAAAAATCTGATAAAATTTTGCGAAAAATCGAATTGACAGTTTTTTTATAAACACTAAAAATCTAAAAAAAAAAATTACTCAAAGTTCGTAAAAATTAAATATCGATTCAAATATCTTTTCAAAAACTTAAAATTTAGGCTTCAAACTTATTTTATCTTATAAGAAATATTGTTTTCAACATTCAATAAAATTTTGAGAAAAATCGAATTGACAGTTTTTTTTACAAAAAATAAAAACCTAAAAAAAAATTAATAAAAGTTGGTAAAAATTGATTTTCGACGCAAATATCTTTTTAAAAATTGTAGATATTGGCTTTTAACTACTTTTATCTTTCAAAAAATATTGTTGTTAACATTCAGTAAAATTTTGAACAAAATCAAATTGACAGTTTTTTTTATAAAAAATTAAAAACCGAACAAAAATTAACAAAACTTGGTAAAAATTGAATATGGATTCAAATATCTTTTCAAAAACTCGAAATTTAGGCTTCAAACTAATTTTATCTTATAAGAAATATTGTTTTCAATATTCAATAAAATTTTGAGAAAAATCGAATTGACAGTTTTTTTACAAAAAATAAAAACCTAAAAAAAAAATTAATAAAAGTTGGTAAAAATTGATTTTCGACTCAAATATCTTTTCAAAAATTGTAGATATTGGCTTTTTACTACTTTTATTTTTCAAAAAATATTGTTGTTAACATTCAGTAAAATTTTGAGAAAAATCGAATTGACAGTTTTTTTACAAAAAATAAAAACCTTAAAAAAAAATTATAAAAGTTGGTAAAAATTGATTTTCGTCTCAAATATCTTTTCAAAAATTGTAGATATTGGCTTTTAACTACTTTTATCTTTCAAAAAATATTGTTGTTAACATTAAGTAAAATTTTGAAAAAAATCGAATTGACAGTTTTTGTACAAAAAATTAAATACCTAAAAAAAAATTTAACAAAAGTTGGTAAAAATTGATTTTCGACTCAAATATCTTTTCAAATCTATAAAATATTGGCTTCAAACTAATTTTATCTTATAGAAAATATTGTTTTCAACATTCGATAGAATTTTGAAAAAAATCGAATTGACGGTTTTTTTACAAAAAATAAAACTCTAAAAAAAAAAACAATACTAAAACTTGGCAAACATTTACTTTCGACTCAAATAGCTTTTCAAAAATTCAAAATATTGGCTTCAAACTTATTTTATTTTACAGAAAATATTGTTTTCAATATTCAGTGATTTTTATATAAAAACAGTTCGTTTTTTCATAAAAAATAAAATCCATAAAAAATAGTACGCAAATTTGGTAAAATCGATACTAGTACATATAGACAAACTTTTAAGCAAGACAAATCGACAGACTGGATGGGAAGTTATCAGTGTGGGTCGCATCCCAGCCTCTTTTTTGTTTTATATTTACAAAGGACCTGGTAACCATATACAATACAATTAATACATATTTTTTATTGTTTAAAGAGAAAATCCTTACATGTACCTATGTATGTATGATAATCCCACTTAAAACCAATTCAAAATTAATTTGTTAAGCAAGCAGTAATTGAAACAAAAATCAAAGTAATTTCATTTAATTGTTAATACACATGTATAGGCATATGTATATACATATGTAAGTACCAATAATAGAATAAAATTTAAAACAAAAAACGAGAAATGTGTTAACATTTAGTACACATTTTATTGAATTAAATCATTTAAAAGGTCCTTTTCTGTTCACTCGTATACGTGACAATAATGTAAATGTTACATTTTTTGGAATGTGATTTGTGTGTTAACGTTTAAAAAACTATTGATTTTACAATACCTACATACATGCATATGTATGTACATACTTGCATCATTCTCTTGCTATAGAAAAACATTCGATATAATTTTATACTTTCAATTTACTCAATGTATCTAAGTACCGACATATGTATGTACCTAATTTAATTGTATGGATATTTAAATTATATAATAAAATATTTCTGTTGGGATTTGTTATCAAAAGCTAGGGAGAGAAAAGCCAATGCAGTGCTTAGTTTTACGATTTGAAATATAACAACATTAACATTAAACAAAGACTGTAAGTTTTTTTTTAACATTTTCAACAACTATTAACAGGACTAATCAGGTAGAAAAACAAAAAATAAGTGTTCAAGTTTCAGGCTGTTTTAAAACTTCAGTGTTGCTGAACATTTCCAAAAGAATCCTTTAACCTTCAATACTTCAAAGGTTTCTTTTGGTTCTTTGTTATCACGCGAATAACAGAGGTCAACAGTAGATTTGAAACTGAGGTGAGCCTTATGATAGTTTGGCAAGAGTACGATAACTCAGGCGACAAGATATTATAATACGAATCGTTACATTTTTTAAAGCCAACATTCTGTTGTATCAGCCAGTTTTTAAATCAAGTCAAAACTATGTTTAGTTTTTAAAAAATTTAATTTTAAACTCAAAATTTTAGTAAAAAAAAGTTAAAAAAACGTTTAAAGTATAATTTTCCAATACTTCAAGATTATCTTCTATTGTTTTTATTTTAGAATTTATTGTTCTTATTTGTTTTTGATCTAAGCATTTTTTAAGCAATAGAAGACATAAAATTATCTAGTTTTCAGCTCAGTTTTTTTTGTTTCAAAAACTACGCATATTAATTTAAAAACAAGCTATTAAAGAAAAGTGTTGGCTTTAAAAAAAATGTATAAAACATATTTGTAAGTATTACCCATATTTTTTAATTACTTTTTTCCATTTTACGTACATATTTTTTTTAATTGTAAAAATAGTAAAAAAATCTTGTTTCTAACTGTTCTATACAAATCCGTCATTAAATTTTGTCGCCTGGGTTATCGTACTCTCCCCGTATTTCAGAAAAATATGTTTAACTTAACATAGGAAGTAATTGTAATCGGTCCGATTTGTCGAAATGAAAATGTTGACATTTTTCGACTATTCAAGGTCCCTAGAATCTAAATTGAAGATTATTGTAAAGATGTCTGCCGTGTGTAGTACGTTCGGGAAGCTCTTTTCCTCGTCCATATCTCAAGAACTAGTAGAGAAATCGACTTTAAATAAATTTAGTTATACAGAAGTAATGCAGAAAGATGCAAAAAGGACTCTCAAGAAAATTGAGAAAGTTAAAAAAAAAATTATTTCCCTTAACCCAAAATATCTCAGGAACCAATAATGCTATCGACTTGAATCGAATTTTATAGTCAGCCTTATTGTTAGTTTCGCCCGGAAAATCATTCACGTGAAATATTTTTGTTTGCCCGGAATTTAAAAAGCTATTGCGAATTTCGCTAGAATAAAATTTCACTTCAAATCAGAACTGACAGTTCGAATAATTGTCATGTTCAGCAAACTGAGTTCGCAGTAAATTTCCTCATTTCTGATTAAAACAGAGAATGAAATCTGAACCTAAATTTGTAATTAAATTGTTGAACATAAAAATGCAATGAAATGTATGCAGTGCCGCGACTTAGAACAAGATACTTATAAAACCACCCCTAATCAATTTCTCACCACTAAAAAAATATATCACCGCAAGTGGTATGTGTCTAGAAAACAAACAACCCTAGTGAAGTTTATTTTTGTTTTGACACCGTCAACGATTAATTAAAAAAAAGATTAATAATTTCCAATAAAAAGAAAATATAAAAAGAAATAAGAATTGATAAGCATTGTACTGCGAATGGTCTTGGAGGGAGAAGAAAGAATGGAAGAACGAGCCATTCGAAGGTATTTAAGGGATCATTCAAATCCTTTGGAGTTGCGTGAACCATTATGAGAATGAAGTGTATGCTTTCATAATTTGGTGTTTGTTAAAGATGCATTATTTCCAGATTTCAACAAGTTCTAGCTGTCTTACTGCAGAACAACGCATTCGGACACAAATCACCAAGACACTTATGTAGTTTAAAAGCTAAATACCAATAAAACATTTATTTTATTTGAAAATGATATTTAATTTTATTTGTACTTCATATGTTTGGTTAAGTTAAAACTAACAGACTTATTTGTAATAAATTCACAGGTTGAGTTAATAAATAAAATAAAAGTATAAAAAACAGGTAATTCAAAAAGGCACAACAAAACTTAAACTTATCAATTTTTTCTTTCTTGTCCCATCATTTCAATTTTTACCTCTTTCATCTCAATCTGTTCACCACAAAAAAATAAGTGCACATTTTAGCGTCAAATGAGGTTTTATTACGCCCGAATTGAGTGCTCCTAATAAGGGAAATTTTTCGAACATGATTTTTTGTTCGCCCAAAACTCACAATAGGTGAATTGAAAAAAGGGATTTTTTTCAGGTGGAATCTTGTTCCATGAAACTCACAATAGGTCTGAATCTATATTGTGACGTGTATATTTGTGGGGAAAAAATCAATTAACGGTCAGCTCGAATATTATACGAACGAAAAATTATTTATCGACAAAATAATTGGATGTAACGAAAAATATCGTTTTTAAATTGTGGTTAATTCTTGAGACAAGTCGAATTGACAGTTTTTTTCACTAATAATAAAAACATCTGAAAAACTTATAAAAAATAGATTTTCGACTCAAAAACTTAAGATATTTACTTATATTAAGTACAGTTTTTATAAAAATCCAACCGTCCATAAAAATTAAAATCTACAAAAAATAGTATTTCATCATATACAAAATGTTAATGGTTAATTTTTAGTTAGTTTTTTTTCTCGAAAAAATCAACTGACACATTTTTAAAACATAACTCTCTTCAGCCTCTTTTCAATTCTTATTAACTTCCCATAGGAAGTTATTGTAATAGGTCCGATTTGTCAAATTGAAAATTTTGACATTTCTCGACGTTTCAAGGCCAATAGAGTCGAAATAAAAGATTTTTAGAGAGATGTCTGTGCGTGCGTGTGTACGTACGTTCGTACGTCCGTACGTTCGCGACGTTTTTTTCGTTGTCCATAGCTCAAGAACCATAAGAGATATCGACTTCAAATAAATTTTGTTATACAGATAATAAAGCAGAAAGATGCAGAAAGGGCTTTTAAGAAAATTGCGTGGGTGGTTTTTTTTAACATAGCAGTTAAAAAAAAAGGTGAAAATTTTGGCTAACCCTAAATATCTTACGAACCAAAAACGCTAGAGACTTGAATTAAATTTTATATAATAAATTGTAACGTGATCTCAAAGAAGTATATTTTTTGAAAAAAAAATCCATTTAACTGTTTTTTTTTATATATCAAAAAAACTGAAAAAAAACATTTGTCATCTCCAAAATTTAACGACTAAAATATAATTTCATCTCCAAAACAATTTTGAGCAACGGAGAACAATGTTTTTGAAATCTGATAAAATTTTGAGAAAAATCGAATTGACAGTTTTTTTTATAAGAAATAAAAATCTAAAAAAAAATTACTCAAAGATGGTAAAAATTGAATATCGATTCAAATATCTTTCCAAAAACATGAAATTTAGGCTTCAAACTCATTTTATCTTATAAGAAATATTGTTTTCAACATTCGGTAAAATTTTGAGAAAAATCGAATTGACAGTTTTTTTACAAAAAATAAAAACCTAAAAAAATTTAACTAAAGTTGGTAAAAATAGATTTTCGACTCAAATATCTTTTCAAAAATTTTAGATATTGGCTTCAAACTTATTTATTTTACAGAAAATGTTGTTTTCAATATTCAATGATTTTTATATAAAAATCCAACAGCCGGTTTTTTTCATAAAAAATAAAATCTACAAAAAATAGTACGCAAATTTGGTAAAATTGATACTAGTACATATAGACAAACTTTTAAGCAAGACAAATCAACAGACGGGATGGGAAGTTATCAGTGTGGGTCGCATCCCAGCCTCTTTTTTTATATCACAAATTTAACCCTTATTCCAATAATGCATTTTTGAAAGTATTTTACTAACTCTACTCACAAAAATATCATTATTTTATAAGAAATTCTTTAACTTTTTTGAACAATATGCTTACAGTTTAGGTTTTTATTTCAATAGACGTAAAATTATAAAATGGTTCTAAAATTATCCTTTTTTGGAAGCGTTACTGACAGATAATCACTGTGTGGACTCCAATCATTAAATATTATGAACGATTTGTGTATGGACATAGGATCCTATCTTCCCCAGCCTCATTACTTGAACTCTTTAATTTCTAAGATTTATTTCATAACTAATATCAAAATGATATCCTAAACCAGAAGTCGTTAAACTATATTTAAAAAAAACTAGGATACAAAAAGCAGAAGTCGTTTGTTTTAATTAACTTTAAATAGAAAGCGTCCTTAGGAACGACATTACTAACACTCAAAATTATACAAAACATGTAATTAGAACCCCAAAGGTCATTCACTCTAAAAATAACAATGTTAGAACAACATTAAGTGGCTATTTTTTGTTTTTTAGAAACCATATAACGAATAAGTATTTTTATAAATAAGAAAGATCTAAATGAATAAATAAACATGTAAGACGATCTTTTTGTTTTTGTCTAGTACCAAGAACTAATCAAACATTAACCCTTACTTCTAGTTCCTATAAAGATTCTATCCAACTTAAAATAATAATCAAACAAGAAATACCTGTCTATCACATTATTGTGCGTACGTACCTTGCGATAATTTTATTCCATCAAATTCTTTACCGCTTCAAGCGTAGGCGAATTTCTTGGATTTGTGGTTTTAAATATGTTTAGTGTAGCATTGCTTTACTTTAATTCCTCCAACATTTTCTTCAAAAGCTTATTTTTATAAACCACATATGACCAAAAATGGATAGGCAATTCACTTATTAATTTTAAAAGCATCTGTTTATTGAAGTATCCATAAATTTACTTTCAAAGATGAAGATAAATTTATTTCAAAATATTTGTTTTTTTTTGGTTAATCCTTGAAAATATTCAACTGAATCTTAAATTTTATGGTTCATTTGATTGAAACAACTTGGTGACTAACAGCTTAAAAATGTGTATTAAAAGTAAAATATCAGAGCATATTGTTTTCGTCTTTCAGAATTCTCAATTTAATTTAAAATCCTTTGTTTCTTATTTTATTAAAATCAGTTTGCAAATACTAGATCAACCTTCAAAATATAAATTCGTCCTCAAAACTGCCTTTTGCTTTCAAAAACTTTTGAAAAACACACACAAACAAGAAGAAATTTAAGTTAATTTTCATTTATGTTAATTTATATGTTAATTAAATTAAGTTTATAGGCAATTGGATTTGTTTAGTTTCTGAATTTATTCAACTTTTAGATTTATTTTAATTATGTCACATCAATGCTAGTTTTTTTGAATTGAAATTGAAAGCATTCCTTAAGTAGAAGAATCAGACTAGTTTTAGTTTTGGTTGAAAATTTAAATACCAGCAAAACTTGTGACACCGATTGAGTTTTAAGTTTTAACTTCCTGACTTCTCAATCCCTTATGACTTAAATTAGTTTTGTTTTTAAAATAAAAACAGTAATTTATGAAAGAAATATGAAAAAAGAGCATAGATGAAATAAAAAAAGATTAGAATAAGAAAACTTAATATTTATTCACGGTCGGACTGAACTGAAAATTCAAAAAAAGAAGAAACAACAAAATATTGAAGTTTAATTAATCACTTATTGATGTTAATGGAATTGTATTTGGAGTCATCTGCAATAGATGAACTTTATAGATAGGCAGATAGCTTTAAGATCAATCTGCATGAATACAAAAAAAAATAATTTTCACGGTCAGCCACAGCCTAAGTGACAGATTGCCTGTGGCGTTGTCAAAAACAAAACATTGTGGTTTTTGTTATAAAAATGTGTTTAGCAAAAATGTTATTGATTTATACCGGATTTACACTAAATAGTGAGTTGCTATAATTTTACTTTATTTTTCTTTGATTTTATGACGTAAATGAGGTTGTATATCATCTGTCAGTGATTTTTTCAATGTCAAACGATATTTTTCATGTTATTTTTATGATATATACAATTTTGATTAACCGCAAGAAGTATATTGAACCAAAGATTGCGTGAAACTACATTTTCCCACAATTTTTAGACGATTTTGGAACCTTTATTAAATCTTTCATTTCAATTCAATAGATGCTTTTCCCAAACTTAGCTTTGTTTAGTTTTAGTTTTAAAAAATTAATGAAATTAATTACTTAGAAATGTCTCTGAATTCCTTAATATTCACTTAATTTTAAACCACTAAAGAGCTAAGTGGCAATCAAATTCTACCTTTCCTAGTGTTTTTGATTGCTTAAGTTCAAATATGACTTCAAAATCAATCTATTATGCAGGGTTCTTGAGATACAACCTTTTATAATTAAACAAAAAAAAAAAACCTTATATAAGCTTTGTATAAAACGTAATGATTTTCCAAATCTACTTTGATATTCCGTTTAAAAATTGTCTTACTTATTTTCAAAAAATAATCATAAATTTTTACAACTGCGATTCCATCAACAAAAATAAACTAAACTTAACCTTAAATAGTATCATTCGATACATCTTTGGGTTAAGAAGGTACGACCATGTTTCACATTTGCAAGATATTCTACTTAATATGCCTTGAAATGACTTCATGAAACTTTGAACATTGATACTGTTTTTAAAAAAAATCTTGAAAACACGTCGACCAGCTTATCTCTTTCTTCTTCAGAATGTCATCATCGTACAAATCGACATCAGTAATTTTGCCACGCTTTTCGTGTTTGACCTCTGGAACTCACTTTCTACTCATTTGCGGGATATGATTGATATGATATGATAAAAGTATTAAAATCATCTTTTCTATCCAAGCAACTAACTTAACTTAGCTTATCTTTATTTATATATTTATAATTCGTTAAATACTAACGTTAAAATTTCTTATTAATATAATAATATATTCTTATTTAAATATATACCTAAAATCTAAAAACTTAAACTAGACTGTTGTAAAATATTAATTTACAATGCATATTTTTTATATTATCATTTGGTGAATTAATACAAGAAGAAACTTATTATAGATTTCAATTAATTGATTTAAGGGGCTATGTAGACAATAGTTTGATCTGCTAAAATAAGTATTCAATTGTTTATGGAGTCTTATACTTGAACGACTAAATATAAAGTTCAAACTACCAAGAACTGATGGTGAATGCATTTGTCCGTTTATTATTCCAACTATAAAACAAATCTACAAATAAATCCTCTGGTTTGTCAAAGAAGGAAGATTTGTGAGAGAAAGTCCTTGTGAATAAGGCGATAATGTTTGAATATCATGAAACCACGGAAGGGATCGTAAATAAAAACGCAAACATCTTTTTTAAAAGGCTTTGAGTCTTGTGACGTGAACGGCGTAGTAAGGTGACTACCTGTACAAGCATATTCCAGGACTGATCTCACAAAAGAAACAAAAGTAATTTTCAACCATATGGATGAAGGAAATCACGGCCAAATCTCTTAATAAAACCTAAAGCTCTATTTTAACTATAAAGTTAAAATGTTCATTAAATGCTAGTTTAGAATCTAAGACAAGTCAAAAATACATATACGAGTACTCTACTTAAAGAATAGAAATCAAACATGTAACTAAAAACGATTGGAACTTTTTTGAGTGTAAAACTCATGGTTTTACATTTGTTAACATTTTAAACAAGACTATTATTACTGCACTCCTTGAAAATTAATAAGTCTTCTTGCAAACGAAGACAGTCAGATGTAGAGTAAGATGAATTTTTTATGATCAAAACCAAGTCATTTATAAATAAAACAAATAGAATAGGGCCAAGGTGACTACCCTGGGGGATACCAGAATTTACAACAAATGAACTTAAACACTCATTACGAAATGTAGATCTTCTCTTCTTAACTCTAACTATCTTTTTTTCCTTTTCTTCTTCTTCTAATTCTATTATTCCCTTGTTTTTTAGGTCAAATAATATTTTATCGATGAAGATATCGAGCCCTTCCCGCCATTTTATCGTAAGCGACATTTTCAATAAAAAAGAAAACTTATTTATTAAAATTTGCTAATAACACATAGTGCCTTGAAGGCTATTGCCATTTCTTAACTTAGGTATAATTAATAATTTCCAATACTGACTATGGGTACAAGTTGTCCCAAGGAACAGCGGTATGCTTTTAATTTGTCGTTTACGATCAAATTCATTTTGGCGCTTACAAAAAATTTGAGGGATTTTTTTTTATTTTGAATTGTTTTCTAAAGTTAAGTCATAGGCTCTTACAAATGTATAAGATATCTGTTATCTTCCTGTTTAAGCTTTATAAATAAATAAACTGAAACTGCCATACACTAAAATAATGTTTAAGCATTTATGCCAAAAAAAGTTCTTAACAGAAAACCCCAAAATGCTATAACAACAATGTTTGATCACATTCATAGTCCTAAGGTTATAACACCAAGTTTTTGGAACATATTAAACAAAAAATAAAAACATATTTTGAGTTTGAGCACATGCACATACATAGATAAACTCAGAGTTTGAATTCCTAATCAGAACTATAACTAACTTTAAAACGAATCCAAGTTTTTTTCAAACTTATGAAAGAGTCAAATGAACTCATAACTAATGAAAAATTATGAAAACTTAAAAACTTTGTTTCTAAGTAAGTTACTAAAATGATTTAAAATGTGTCTAGAAGATTACGACTTGTACTTTACAAAACCATTGTTCAATTTTTTCTTAAGGCATATGATGTGTTTTAACTTAGCTCTAAAAGCCCTGTGTTTGGTTGCCTTTTAAAGTGATAGAAACATTTAAAGGGGAGATTTGAATTGAAGACAAGTAATTCTTTTAAAAAAGTTTTATTTTGTTCTTGCCCACCGAATAAAAAAGAAATTTTGTCCACCACTGTAATCGAACTTTCTTAGCTCTAAGAATTCTAAGACTTATTCTTATTCTTTTTCTTTTCTTTTATTATATCATAATATTTTGTAATTCAAGCAATCTCAATTTTGTCCCACTTATTGAATAAATTATTGGTCTTAAATCAATGACAAGGATGAACACACAATCATAATGTCTTGTGTTCTCAACTTCAAGTCGTTTATCTCACCTCAAGCTTGCTTTCGGTGTAGAACTCAAAATTTAAATGCAAGAAATTCTAACAAGTTATAAATTTCATCACCACACCAGTATGACTAATTATTTATTATTAAAAGCTCGTTTTCATAACAGTTTTGGACAACTACATATTATACAAAAATTTTAAATAACTGTATATTTTTATAGATTGTTAATAACAAAACGGAAAAGTAAGTTTTAAAGCCAGAAGGTGTCAACAATAGTAATCAGTGTCGCTAACATACTTTAAGAACATTTATCAAGTGAAGACTCTTGTCGTAATTAATTATGTTTTCTTCAATATTAAACTTATGCAAAGCTTCATTTACTTACATATATATATTTACCTATGTTATGTTTATAATTATTCAATAAAGATTTTTATAGTGATGAATCAAGCCACTATATTAATTTAAAAAATGTTTAAGAAGGCTCAAGAATTGAGACATTATTTGGGGACTGCAGTAAACATAAAATTAGTGACATTTTATCGACAAAATTTTAACAATTTCTATGCAAAGTAGAAGTTTATACTTATTTATGACCATTTAAAAGTCTTAAAGATCCTACGAATCAACATTATGTTAAGTATGGGTGTGCAAATCGTAATTGATATTTTTTGTTCTTCTTCAAATAAAATTCTATTCTTTTGTCTTAAACACTTTTAAAATATTATTTGTGTCAAAACTTGTAAGTTATCTTTTAAACTTTCCCTTTAGAATAAACACATAAATTAATGAATGTTTTTTAGTTTCTTTTAATTTAGCTTCTGTTATTTCTAAAAAGAAGTTTATTTAAAAAAGTCAAACATTAGTATGTGGTAGATACATATGTACGTATGTTTCTAGAAACCATATGTGTATAATTGGATATGCAAAATTCTGAAATATAACTTGCTTTCCTCAAACAGAGGTCAAATCGACGACGTGACGACGACTAACGCCTAGGTCGTTTGGAATTTTTGTTAAAGCCACTTAAAAATATCAAAATGTATTATATTAAATAATGAGATATGTAATATTAACACGTATGTATCCAGATTTAATTTATAGAAAACACCTTCTACACATAATTTAGAAGTAGAAAATATTAGTGAAACATTTCTTTAAATTGCAAATAAATAAAAAAAAGTACGTATACGCCACAGTGCACACTTTTTGTATGCAATTTGTTTTTAATTGAAACAAACATCCTAACTAACAAATAAAGGTTAATAAAAACCACATCTATAAAGAAAATCCTTAGAATGTGTTAAACAACGAAAACCCCGCACTAGGTTTTAATCTGGAACAGAGTGATGCATCGAATTTTGCACGCATCACTTTCAAAAGACAACCTCAACACCAATTTTTGTGTTCTTAGTCACAAACGTAATGATTCATTCATGAACTCACAAAGTTAAACCCATTAACCATTGCACATCCTGTTTTAGAGATTAAGATGAAGCTTCCAAGGTTAACCTTGTCAACCGCATTTATTTTCATCAGAAAGAATAAAACGCTGCAACAAAATAAGCATAAATTATGATTGTTATTAAACTAAAGGACCAAATCAATACACGAATATGTTTTAAATTTAGGTTAAGTAAGTCGTGATTCATTGAAGATACTCGTAATGTTTGGGATTTGGTTGATTTAAGTTTTACATAAAATTGAATGATTACAAAGACCAAGGTCTAGTGGCAAAAGTTTAACCATTCTTATGTGCATGATGTAGGAAGAGGTCAAACACAGCATCATAAAGAATACAAAGGGATGTACATTTCAGACTAGGAGTAAATTCATCGTAAAAGGGAGTTCCAGTGAAAAAGAGGGTAAACACTATGATTGAACCCAGACCTCCAGCGCATCGTGGCAGTTCTACGCACTAACTATTATGATACCATATTATTGAAAAAGTTAAAAATTATAACAACCCGATGATGATTTTTTATGACAGTTTCAAAATGAAACAAAATTGTAACCATATTATATTTACCGGTTTTTATAATATGGTTACAAGAAAACGAAATTTTTCTTAACAAACAGTGGAGCTTTTTAACCACAAAAAGTGTAAAAGAAGTCTTGATATGAATAAGAATAACATTAAGATATTGTTCATGGTTGTTACCATTTAGAGTTTCACATTTTTATTTTTTAAATATTTTATTAAAACCAATCGCCCGTATTGTATCTTATCTCTGGAGTTCTTTGACAGTTTCAACGTCTTGTTGTCTCATAAGATCTCGTAGGATGTTAAGGAAGGTCAAATATCACGAAAATTGGCGTTCGAAAATTTATAGTTCGCTGACATTATTAGAAACAAAATATTTTGTTTTCATCTCTTAAACTCTTGCTAATAAAAAACTCTTATTATTGTATCTGTACACTTAATGTACAAGCCTCAATTTACATGCAGTAGAATAAAATGTTGCATTTAATGCAATATTTAACTGTCAAATATCCCAATGTGCAAGATGTAGCTACATTACCATTACCACAGAATTTGAGTTTAGCAAAAAAAACTAAAAATATAAAACAAAATCGTCTGCCAGAGTGACTCTTAAGTTGATCATGACCTTTATCGAACAAAGGCAAAACAGAAAAAAAACGTTATTGTAAATTTTAACTTCAGGCTTATTAAAATTAATTGCATTTGTCTTCGAAAAAGCAACAACGAACAATAATTATAACTTCGATTTTAATAAAATATGACAATTTAGAATTTGGATGTGAAACTCATTCAAATATTTTTAATACCTAGTAACTTTAAGTTATAAGCAGTCTTGGCGTGAGATCTTGATAAATCCTATGATTCTACAATTTCTACAAAGATTTTAATAATTAAATATTATGAGTTTATTTCAATAAATAAAATTTTAATGATTTTTACAGATTGCATGCAAAACCTTTTCATCGACGTCAACAGATATTGCATATGTAGGTTTATTGGCTTGTTGCAATTAATTATGAAATTTAAAATTTTATGCGGACATTTTGTAGGCTTTAATAAAGATCTATAGATAAGATCAAGTGTCCATCAGATACGAGAAAACAAGCAATAAAATTTTAAATCAGCTTTAAATAATTTGTAGTTTTTGTTTAATACAAAGAAAAATAACTGTCATCGTTTTAATGAAATCAAAAGGAGAATTTGTTTTGATGGCAAATCAAATCCATTAAAAATGTAGAAAATATTTGTATCACTAAACCGGTAAAATTTGTTTTAACTTTTTTTTAGAACGTGGGTGAGTTGGTTAAATTACTAAGAATAAATTTAAACATTCCTCAGCGATTAAATCATTATGTGTATATTTAATTTCAGACAAAAAGACGTTTTACAATTTTAGATCAATAAAAATAATCATGCAAACTTAAATTGTTTATTGCAGGGAAGTATGTTTATATTAGTATTTCATTTTTCTTACCAATATAATGAATATTGTGTTTTTTTTTTAAAGATTTATGAAACCAATATACAAATTTGTAAAATTGAAATTTTGACATTGCTTGACGTTTATCTTTTTTAGTCAGCCATATCTCAAGAACTAGCAGTGATATCGGCTTTGATTTAATTATTTCTTGCAAAAAGGATTTTTAAACAATTTAATTGTAAATTGTATGAATTTAAAAGAAACAAAAATATTTGTGAACCAGAAAATTGTATGAATGAGATGAAATAGCCTTTGTAATAATTTTGAGAAGTGAAAAATTATGTTTTTGGCATCTAGTAATTTTTTAGAAAAATCGAATCGGCAATAAAAAAGTTACAATTATGATTATTAAGCATTCTAAGAATTTAATTTTTGTTGGAAAATCTATCAATAGTATAGTAGGATTTTACACGAATAAAAAAAACAATATGAATACTATAGATAAAAGTTAAAGTAGAATCTTACTCAAATCAAATGGGGTGGCGCAACAGTCCGTTGTAAACCAGGGCCTAGTGACTTACAACTCTCAACCATTCCTGTGTGAGAGTAATGTTGTCAGGAATGGAGGGGACCTACAATTTTATGCCGAATCCGAACGGCTAGTTTGAGAAAGCACTTTTTCATGACAAGAATTACTCTTGAAGGATTTGTCAATTCCTCGCAAGAGGCAGTACCCGCGAAATTAATTTTTTTTAAATTTAGGTGGCAGGGATTGAACCCAAGACCACTTGCACGACAGTCCAACGCATTAACCATCATGCCACGGGTACTACAGAATCTTACTAAGGATGGGTTTTTGACATTTATACGAGTCTCGAATAGATATTATGGGATTTCGTTCTCAAATGTTGGTACGATTGATATTGCATTTGTATCTCGATGGCTGTGTTCGTTGAGTTGTTATGTATTTGGAATCATGTGTTTTCCATTGGGGCAAAAATCAATCTGTTAGTTTTGATATTATTTAGTTTTGTTAATGATAATGGACTAACTGGGCTTATTTTGCAAGAGAAAACAATAGAATACACATCAGTTTAACCTTGAGCTCAATTTCTGACGTACTCTCAAGTATAGAGATTCTTTTTTGACCGTACATCGAGAATGTGGAATGCTTTACAGAGCTTTGTTTTTCCGTATCGTTTTGATATTCAAAACTTTAAGACCAATGTGCATCGGTAACTCCCCTTTAATCCTTCCCTATTTTACTAAAGCTCACACTGTGGTTAAACTTTAAAGATGTTAAGAGTATTAATAGCCCCTTGAGTGCCCATTTATTATAAAAAAAGAAGATAATTAGGTTTTGCTATGTTTCTACCAAAGGCTTATCTCAGTTAAGATTAAAAAAATATTTTCGGTTGCATTATCTGTAAAACCAAGTTCTCCACAAAGGTTTTTCTTCACACATTTTGACTCGATTCCAGTCGGGAATCAAGCTCATTTCAATTCGATTCAGGTATATAAAGAATTGAGGCAAGCTTCAAACTCGCTTCAACACCACATGTTAATGTAGTAGCTTACGAACAAACCCCCTTCTGAAGTTCTATTTTATGTCAAATTGTTTTGTTAAAACTCTAAAATCGATTGTCACCTTACGCAGACGTATTTTCTTGATTTTGATAGTCAACTATGAAAAATCAGCTCACACGATTTCACCCCTGGTCTCCTGGCAAAGTCTTTAAAATTTGAATTGACACTGAGTTTTACTTACATTAAAGTCATATCAAGAATATCTTAATATATAAAAACCCAGTGTCATATGTATGTTCCCAGTGAACTCTTCACCAAGTCAACCGATTTCGATGAAAGTTGGATGTCCATAAAAATCCAAATGCTATGTGTAATATTAAGAAAAGGAGTGGAATGGCTACAGTGTTACAAAGGAGTTCAATCATAATTTGGATGAGTGTACCATGGTTCATAAACATTCACTCGAAGCATTAAATAGAACTTTGCAGGATTTAAACAGTAATGACAGACTTTTTGGTGGAGCTATTCTGCTATTATCTGGTGATTTTTGGCAAACATTGTCAGCAATTCATCGCTCTAATTAGTGGTACACGTTTGGTAATCAAAAAAATCACCCGAAATGTTCTCGAAGCAACTATTTTGGCAGGAAAGTTTAAAGGAAAGTCAGAAGGAGAGATAGTTCTGTTACCTTTCTCCAATACCTTTCAAAAGACTGCAATTTCCTATCCGTTTTCGCGATGACTATTAACAAATCACAAGGACAAACAATGTCTATTTGCGGCTTAGACTTAGAGAATCCATGTTTCTCTCATGGGCAATTATACGTGGCCTGTTCACGTGTAGGGAGACTATCGAGTTTATTTGTGTTGACAAAAGTCAGGCTGACCAAAAATATTGTTCATCGATTGGCACTTCAGTAAACGTTAACTGTGATTTTATTTAATTTATGTTAATCATAGTATTTGTTAATAAAATAAAATTAAAGATGTTATGTAAATTAGGGTTCAATTTGGTCTATTAAGTCTTTCCTTAATTACTCAGCCACAGCAACGTGTGGTCGGGTCTGCTAGTTACTTATAAAATTCAAAACTTACATTTTTGATTTGTATACTTTTTGAAGTTCATTAAACGACAATTTAAAGGGTTTCAATAGGAACTTATCAATATGGGTCGCATCCCATCTTGTTTTCGTAATGTACCTCCATAGAACATACATTTTATCAAATTGCGTTTGACTTAGAAATATTTAAGGCTTTCAGGTAAATCCAAATTAGTATTTTTTAACAATATTTTATATTCTTGAAGAATTTTAAAAAATAAGTTTAAGGTCATGACTTGGGCTTAAATTTTACTTACTTAAAAATAAAAATTCATAAAATGACAAATCCAAACATTTAACCTCATACTGAAAAACTGAACCTTCTTGTAGGCTTACCTTAAATTACAATACAATAATCATTCTTAAAATTATTTGTTTCTATTAATAAAACAAAATCTGCAATATCTTTTTATAGAAGTTTAATTCTTTTTTTTTACAGAAGTTTAATTCTTTCATAAATAATTTATAAAAGTTTTGAGTTCCTTCATATGAAACTAATGAATAATGGTGTTAATGCAAAACACACGCCATACGCCACTCGTCACTGTTTCTCCATTCTACCTCGACAATTTTATTTTATATATTATAATTTACATGCATATGCATATATTTATAAGCCTGGTTTATGATAAGACTTTGAGAATTAGATTTTGTCTCCAAAAAAAAAGTCAAATGAATTCACACCTTTCATAATATGTTAACATAGGCGAACAAATTTAAATTTAATCACAGTCTTCCCAGTTCAACATTTATTGCAAAAAATATTTGCACACTCAATTATACAAAATATACAAAAACAAAATAACTCAAAATCCAATCATCTAGCATCTAGTCATCAAGTCTCAGGTCGCAAGTCTCAGCCAGCTACTAGCTCAGCATCAGTTAAGCTACTGCATCTCTCTCCTTCTTACTCTGAAAATCACAGGCACGCCACCGCACCGCCACCGCGCCGGCTTAAAACTTATATTTTGTCAAGTTGAAAAATCTGAATGATAAATCAATAAATTCTTGGGACTATCCCACACGCAACGTAAGTTCATGCATAACGCGTTCCATTGGTACCTTTGCGTATGGATAGGTCGCGTAAAGTATCTACCTATAAGTTGGAAAAAAAGCTCATTAAACCTGTCTGACAGATTCCACCACCACTCGCACTCATGGATCATCTTCGTCATTGCCAAGAGATACTCACTCGTACGTGCTGTACTCATCAAGTTGTTAACTTGGCCTATACAACCAGCTGAATTTCAAGCTGGATCTACTAAAACTGGTGTCAGACTACAACGACGACGACAAAGACTTTGATGACGACAATTTAAAGAAAACAACGAAATTATACAAAAAAAATTAAAAGTAATATATATAAGACCAACTTTTTGAGGCTCCTCTTGTTTATATTAAAAAGTTTTGCGAAGATCGTCTTCAGTTGCTTAAGATCGATTTAACTGTACGATCTGTTTTTGGTTCTTTTTGCTGACCTTAGACTGTAAGGCTTGATAAAAAGTTCCGTCGCACTCTTTGCAAGGAGCGACTTTTACCAAAGGACTATAATTAATTTTTTTCTTAATTTTTGTTTTATTTTTAATTTATACAGGATTCGTTTATCGTTAAGTGATCGTGGTTTAGTTTATTTATTTCGATTTAATCAAACATCTACGTATTATTGGCTGTGATTTTGTGTGTAAAGTTATATTTTATATTTTATTCTAATTTTTTCCGAACGTTAATAAAAAACAAAACGAACATGATGAGCCTTCGTGCAGTTTTTTGCATGGTGAGTGATAAAATCAATATTAAAAAAAAAATATATCCTACCTAACTTATTTTGCCTTTTCTATAAATGACTGAATACCTTTTTTTGAAAATACAAAGTGCTACTAACTAAATAAGAAAAAAATAAATAAAAATATTTTCTCAATTACAAATACAATCTTTGTACAACAACAACAACTGTAGGCAGACTTGGGAGTGTAAAAATATTACATACGTATCCACATCGAATGATAACGTGATAATTGATTGGCTTGCTTCAAAATAGCCAAAGTTATGATAGATGATGTATCTTTGTGAAGTGTTGAAATTATGTATCTTTTGCAACAGAATAGCTTTACCTACATAGTATCTTCCATGTGGTCTTATGAAATTTGGAGGCTAATAAACCAGATGACAGTTTTTTATTTCTTGTAAAAATTATGGTATTTAAAAATTTTAATAAACTGTTGGTAGTTGATTGTATGAAAACGTGTTGAAGTTCATTTTTATTGCCTTTGCAAGTTGAGGTTTTGGATGAGGTAAAATTTTTAAATCCAAGATTTGAATTTCTCATATTTTCTTTCATAGGATTCAAATTCAATCTTTTACAAATTTTTGGTAGCATATTTCAAAAGCACAGATTTTTTAATTCAGAGATTTTTTTTTAAGAAATCGAGAGATAAATATTTATTTTTAATAGAAAAGAATAATGAAAGTAAAGCATTTGCGTGATGTGTTTTGACAAATAGAAGTGCATAATTTACTCATAGATTGGAAAATACTCAAAGAACTTCAAAAATGTACTTTTCTGTTTTCCTGAACTGCTAGTTTAGATTGTCTCAAATGATGAATCGAATTGTTCTGAAAGAAAATTTGTATCAGGAAAAGTTTTTGTCAGTGATACAAATTTTCAAAGATCGTTATTATTGAAATTTCAATGATTAGTTTCAATAATGGAAACTAATGATAGCCATAATTCTCCTATTATTTTTTTTCGATTTTGTTATAAACAGAAAAATGTTAAACAATTTAATTTTATTAAGAAGTGTTGGTTACAAGCTTCAAGAATATTGTTTCTCTTTTTTACAAAGCAATAAATATTTTTTAGTAAAAAAATAGCAAATGAATTCACTGAACTTTGTAAAAAAGCTTCGTTTAAACGTCTTTAACACTGCCTTTGAATTCCTTTTACTTTTAAACAAATTTTCGTGGCGGGAGGTTAAAGGGGGTCAAGTACACTTTTTCGTAAATTGCTTAAGGATACGTTTTTTTGGAAAAAGTTGTTCATCTTAATTGCAATTTTATCGAAATAGGGCATTTATTTTACATAATTTTCCTGTGCAAAATACTTTTTTGAAGCCCATAGTTTTAAACCGGGAAATAGTCCACCAAAAGTAAGATATTATTTTTCCCTTTGAAAAGTCTTGCTAAGTCACGGCAAATCGCCTTACCAGCATAATTGACTCCTTAGAATTTAAATCTAACCAAAAACCTTCCTCTTGGTATGAAAGGTTATTTAGAACCAATTGAATATGTTTCAAATCTAATGACTTGCTTGAATTAAGATATCCCCTTCTTGAACACATATAAATCATCAAATCTAATTCACACATCAAACAAAAAAACAGAAAGATCCATAACATAGTAATCTCAATTTCTAAATGTCATCTCATCAAATAAAGTATTAATGTTGATGGGTGGATTCGTTTGGATTCCTCAAATGCTTTGAATTAGTGAAAGGTTTTTTTTTCTCATTTCAAAAGAACTTAAACATATTAAAAGACCAATTATAAATAACTGGCTTTAAAAGACTTACATATAAAAAGACATTCACAAATCCAATGCAGTTTAAGATTGTCTTCAAAATTGTTAGTGCACATCTTCAGTGTTGTTTTTTTTTGTACAAATGAAATGCGGTACAACACCTTGACTATGAGTGTATGACTCTTAAAATGTTCATCTTTAGCTAAAAGAATGACGTGCGTGTCATATTCATTTGTGCCATTTTCAATATTATGGCATCTTTTAAATTTCAAGGACAACAAGCCTATAAAAACCGCAAAAATAAGCACATGTTAAAAGACTAATTTATTTATAAGAAACAACAAATATTTGTTGTACAAAATATATTTTGCATGAATTCTGAATAAAAAACAAATTAATATTCAATAAAAATGTAGGTATATACCAACAAAAAAACAGTTTCAAAGATACAAAATTTATGTTCTTTTTAGCAAAAGCAAAAAAAAAAATTAAATAACTTTTATAGAGTTGAAATTGAAAGTTGCTGATTTGGAAAGACGAGTTTGCTATGGTAATTTATTGTATCCATATATATTAAAGTATCTATTGAATATGATTTTCTTAACTGGATATACCTACCATATCTTAATTTTGTGATAGTAATACTTTCCTTTTCTTGAAATCAAAACTGGGTTTGGGGTAGTTTACCACTGAATTCTGTTTCTAAACTATTATACATGTTAAATGCTTTAGGGCGTCAAACATTTACGAGTTAATCTCTCAAAAAAGGGACAATACCAATGAATAAAAGGTCACTAACCCAACTTAATTTGAAATCTTTGATAGAGGTCATTTGCACTACAAAATCTTAGAAAAATAAACATCAATGGAGATGGTTTTATATCCGAGAGGCAGAGACAAAACTAAATTTTAATTTTATTCCATTTGAAGAAAGATATCCCTCAGGCAATTTATTGTTGTCAGAAAGAAGTCAATCAAAACAAAAATAAAAATAAACTTTTTATATGAGAGTCGTTATTTCTCTAATTGAACTCATCAAGGAGACTTCAAATTTCTGTAAAAAAAAACACACTTTAACTATTATTGCCTGATAGTTAATGCCTCTTGTCCAATTGTATAAAACCAACAAATATTTTTGTATACAGAAGATGGTAGAAATGAAGAAATGTTTTGCGATCATATTAAATAAAAAAACAACAAAATAAGGCACACTCTAGGAAAAGGAAGTGGTCTTGAATTAGACTTTTTCATCAATAACAACTTAAAAAGTTTTTCTTTCAAAGCAAAAAAGTGGAAAAAGCTTTCAATTAAAGTCGTTATTCTTAATTCCCTGGAACATCACTAATCAGGTTAAAACCACTCTTAAATTTTCTGTTTACACCCTTTACCCTTTACCTAAGATGACATTTCTTCATTCGAAATTCGGAACACCTTGCGATTTCGGTTTCGCTTCAAAAATTCAATAAATCAATGCTAATTAAATCCATTGTCACCCAAAATATTTTAAATACCTTAAAAAACGCTGCATGAAAATGAAGAGCAAAAGAGTAAGCGCCAGCTTGATATTTTAATATTTCGTTTTGTTTAAATTTGTCAAACAATGACATTCGGAGGCTATTTTAAAATTCATTCAACAGATTAAAATTACATAATTTCATGTTTAACAAAAGCCTCAAATTAGATTAATGAGTTATTGAATCTGAATAGAAGACAAAAATTCGTTAATATTTCCATTTGTTTTCTGTATAATGAAGTTAAAATTTTGACAGAATTAATATGATTTTGTTTGAAATGTGTACATTTATAACACACCACTAGGTGTAGCTGATGAGTCATTAAAAAAAACGTATTTTTCATTTTTAAAATACACGTATAAGCCCCAGACTCACAGGCCTAGAATAATTGATACCTTGAAGTCATGTCTCATGTATAGTCTACAGCATACTCGTATGCACATGTATAGACATTTTTTATACCATTTATAACATGATTAGAATTCCTTATTTGCATATTTTACTCTTCGAAAAATGAAAACCCCATCAAAAATCCATAAATTCAATATATACGGTATCAGCTTGTGTCAGTTCCAGTACCAGTACCAGTATTGATGTCATGGTCTATAAACAAAAAAACAACAAGAAATAAAATAAAAATTAAAAATACAACAACAACAACAACAACAACAATAAAAATTGAATCATTCCTGATGAAGAAAAATACACCATCATCATTATTATCATCCTAAAAATGATCGGTGCTAATCAAAATTTTTGAGCAAAACATTTTGTTTGACTTATAAAACAAGTGTTGATTTAATTTATCTAAAAAATATGCGAATATCTTGCATCACTTCAGGTCTCTGATACCTCTGTGGGTATGCGAAATAAAAATAAAAAGAAGGAAAAATTATTCACAATAAACAAACGGATTATAAAATGACCTTGGCTGTCATAAAACTTAACGACACCTCTGAGCTCTTTAGTTGAGAAGTCTTAAGAACAATGCCCGACGACCGACCCCTACTTTAAATTTGTCTTTCTGTTTGTCAGGTGATCATTTGACATTTCGTATCCGTTTCAACAATCTTACCATATAAATTACGAATAACGGTTTGATGTTGTTGTCGGTTGTCCTGAGCTGAACTGAAATAAAATGAACATCATGAGAATAGCACATTCATGCAGGTTATTTAAATTGTGCTGACACATAGCCCCTGACTCAGGTGGTTTGGTTCTTTTATTCTTATATAAGTTTAGCAAACTTCTGAATTATTTCCAAGAACTTCTATCTCAGAAAATGCTTGCTTGAAGTTACCCTCGTCGTTGTCGTCGTATAGGAGATGTTGTTGTCATAAATTGTACATTAATTTTGGCGTAACTGACATTCTAAAGTGTTTGAATAGATGGTTCTTGATAAATCTAAATAAATCGGGTTTATTCTGTGGGGTTGTGGGTATAGAAACAGAGTTGAAAAGGTTATCCAATAAATTATGTTGCAAGCTTTAAGATATTTTGAAATACTCTCAAGATATATTATAGTTCAAGAACTAAATAAAACCTAGAATATCATTTACTAAGCTATTAAAGTAATACAAACCGAGAAAAAGTTGAAAAGAATTGTGTCTTCCTAAAATTCTGAAAGGGGGCACTTTTTTACAAACTTCTAGATTTGTGACATGATATACCGTTATCAACACACATAAACTGTCACCGACTTCCCTTGGTGACTGAAAAATATATACGACTTCCCAGGGTTTATAAGAATTCTCTTATAAAACAATTACATATGTTGTTTCCAGTTCGAAAGACTTTTAAAAACTTTATTCAAAGAAATAATTATTAATACAATTTAGTTTGTTTAAATTAATTTTACGAACTATTGGTCTGCGTGGCTGCTTAATAATTTTGCACATTCCAGAACAATGAATGCGTTCAAAGTCAATTAAAGCGAGCAACATTCACGGAGACCAAGACCAAGAGCAAGTTCACACGTAGGTTTACACGATGTTTGATGACTGGTTTACACTGGCGTTGGTAACAATAAACTTTGTACTGATAAAGGGTGTTTTCTCGCAAACATCTGGATTTGTGACATGTAGGTTTGACATTTAAAAGTAAAAATAGATGATCAAATGATAAAATTCAACACGATCGAGAAATTGATTAGAATGATCTGAATATTGATGAACTAAATGCGATACTTTTACCCACTTTCCAAAGAATAGCAAATGGAATAAACCAAATGATTGATAAAGAACGAAATCTAAATCCGGCTACATGTTAATGTGTTCTGATTATTTTATGGTTCACGAAGCTATTGTACTTAAAATTACCTGATCTGAGGGTGATTTTATTCATTTCGAGATTTGAATGCAAATTAGGTAAAATAACTAAAAATAAATTGAAATAAAAATTGAACTGCAAGAAGAACCATTTTTTCTAAACTTGTTCTAAAATAAGTTCCTTTCAAAACTGCATTTCAAACGACCTTAATCATATTTCACGTTTTAATTTGTTTCTTAAGTTTGAACAAAATTCAAAAATTTGCACTTGAAAGATCTAATTTAAATAGCAGATTTAAAGCAACCTCCATCACTTTTATAACAAGTTTAATAAAAATAACCATAACAAATTAATGTTATATATCCAAAAATCTGTATGAATAACCAATAAATAAAATGCACATACGTATATAAAAATATAAAATATATATGGTATTAAGGTATGTACCTACCAGTGTCTGCCTCCATTTTCTTAAAGTCAATAATGAATAAAATTCCAGATAAACTGGATTAAGGTGTTTTTTTTAAAATTTAATTATTTTAAAAGCAAATATATTCTTAAAATGACCTTGGACTGCTAAATTTTAATTTTAAGTTATGTACATATGTTTTTATATCATTGAAATGTCAAAATAACTGTGAACAATATGTGAATGTCAGTGACTAACTAAACTGCATTTTTGTATATATTTCTGTAACGGTATTATATTTTTGAAATAACGGGTCAAAACTCTAAATTTTAATAAAATAACTTGTTCACTTAAAATTCATAGATTCACATATTCTGAATTTGAAATAAATAAAAAAAAATCCAGGGTTGAAATTATGGTCCTTTCGTACTTTGTTAGGAAATCGTGATTGATTGAAAGTTTGTTCTTTTTTTCTCTCTATAAATCAAACCTTACATAAACGTTGTAATAAATAGCTTAAAATTAACTTAAGGTTATGGTTGGGCGTAAAGATGGATTTGAGCTAGGATTTATTTCGATTTTGATAGCGTACCGCCTGCTGTCAAACTTAATCAATCAATTATCCAACTATTATCCACCGGCAAACGCATGAAACACATTTCGTTTTTGGTACATTTATAGCTCTTTTCGGTTAAACCCTGACTCATAAAAGTTCGGCCTTTGTTATTCATCATACAAAAGAATCATATTTTTTTATTCAGTAGCGAACCTATAAGACCGTTTAAAGTACTTAACAAGTTGATGACCCTATCCAAGTTTTATCAAACAAATCTTAATCTATTTAAAATAGTATAGCTATATTATTAAGTGCGTGTATCTGTGTATATTTAAAATTCACCTTTCGTACTGAAATCTTACAACCGCAAGACATGTAACGTTTTTTTGGTTTTTGTTTTTGTTTTTTGAAAAGAAAAATTAAAATTCAAATTGCATACAACACGACCAACATTAAGTGTTCGAAAAATCAACGCAAATGTGCACAACACTTTCGGAAGTTAACATGACACACAAAATAGGAATTCATTAACAAAAATTTTAATAAGTTATGGCATATAATCTGTGTAGATAATTTAATTTATTTTTGATTTAAAATGAAGACATCTAACAATATGTTTTTTTTTTTTTTTATTTTCAGGTGAGTGTCATTACAACATTTAAAATGAATAAAATCATATTCTTATGGTTTTTGGTGAGATACAAAATTGTTGCTTAAATATTTATGTTTATAGTTATTATTATTATTTACGTAGTTATTTACATTTCGGACAATGTCATGATATTTATGAATATTTAAACACGCAGTATAGTTTGGTGTTGTGAGCCCGCTCAAGCCATGCCATCTTGTTTGACATTTTCGTTACCAATTATAAAAGTTCAAAATAAACATTTACACGATTGATTTATCGCAATAAATTTTTGTGATAAAATTGTTTCTTTTACGCCAATAATTTAGTAAGAGAGAAATATTGACCAACTGAGAAAATTCTTAAATTTATAAATTATGGCAGAAATATTGCGATACAATTTTCTCATTTGATTTTATTGTGGCAGAAATATTGCGAAACAATTTCTTCATCCACTTTTATTTGTAACTCATAATTTATCTGCCAATAGCATGGAATTTGTAGAATTTTACAATAATTGATGAAATTGTTTCTTTTATGCCAATAATTTAGTAAGAGCGAAGTATTGACCGACAGAGAATATCCTTAAATTGATAAATTATTGCAAAATTATCGCAATACATTTTTGTGATAAAATTGTTTCTTTTATGCCAATAATTTGGTAAGCAAATTCTTAAATTGATAAATTATGGCAGAAATATTGAGAAACAATTTCTTCATCCAATCTTATTCGTAACCTGTAATTTTTCTGCCAATAGCATGGAATTTGTAGAATTTTAGAATTATTGATAAAATTGTTTCTTTTATTTATTTATTTATTTATTTATTTTATTTTGAACGCTTAGTAACTGTAAGATACAATATCTTATAAGGTAGTAACAAGCTTATAAATGAGAATGACAATGTACTTTTATGCCAATAATTTAGTATGAGAGAAATATTGACCAACTAGAAAATTTAAGATTGATAAATTATGGCAGAATTATTACGAAATAATTTTTTCATTTGATTTTATTGTTTCAGAAATATTGGGAAACAATTTCTTTAAGCGGTTTTATTTGTAACTTATAATTTTTCTGCCAATGGTATGGAATTTGTAGAATTTTACAATCAACAAAAATTCACAAAAACCAGTAAATATTTGTAATCTATATTTCAATCATATTATATGAAGTTAAGTATATTTCTTTTTTGGAAATGCTGGCAAAGTGCAAGTGTTATCTTTCCATATCACATGATCGTGTAAATGTATTGTCAAATGAAATTCCTGATAACTTTTCAACACCGTGTGAATTCATTGAAAATATGTTCTCGCCCCTGTTATTTTGTTTAGCTTGCCTGCATTACAAAAGAAATACGGCAAAAGTTCAAAAGAACCATTACATAACTCAGATGCGTTTTTCAAGAAAATTTATAGTCATCTCTTATTCAGAAAATCCTTGGAATAAAGGTTTCTATAGTATAAGCACCTGGTGCCTGGTGGGATATACCCCAGCCGTACCTTGCAAGATGAGAAATCGCGATTAAAAAACATCCAACTGGACATCACGCATTCATTTAATACGAGGTTACTCCCCAAGGGAGGCCACTTATCGCTTCTCGTGATCGTTTTGAAATCCTTGTCCTCAACTACCAAGCCAATGCTGCTTTGAAAATACTGCTCAGACAACTTATGCCCTCGTTTTACTATAACGCAATCGCGTAAAGCGGATCACATGCCCGCTGCGCTGCAGCAGCGTTTACGACAAAAATAACATTACAACAACAAAAAAAAAAAACAATAATAAACCTACTGACCAGTATCAACTTGATGACTCTGACCTTCGTTTTCATTTTTATTTTTATATTTACCGAGTGCTCATCCAACACATACCACTTGGGTATTTCATTTTATCATCAACTCATTGCATCGGCTGCTGCTGCTTCAATCCCCAAGCCAGTCCCAAGCTGCAGTGGCAAGCTCTAAACACTTAAGTCTTGTGTTGAACATCGATTTCGTAACTTGAATCTCGTTGAAGATGAAATGTGGCCAGATGCAGATGCTCTCCTCTTGTGTGTAGTGAGTGTACCACCCGAAAGGTGCCTTGTACCAACAACCGCCATCACCATCGTTCGGCATCAGCTTTTCTTTGGTTGTTGTCAATCCATTCCACATGCGTGCATGGCCTTTTACATAACCCAGTAACTACTTGACGTTTGTCTGCCATCACAGTCTGTCAACATGAATTCCCTGTTGCTTTCGCATGCTGTTCAAGATTGACCTTAATTTCAATATTGAATCGAGATCATAACAATTATTGACAGCTTAATAATAAAATCAATCATTTGACTGGATTTACATTAACTTTGAGTTTTCCCGCACGATACTTATTTATTTTTCAAACAATGCGACAAAAAGACAAGAAAACGTCTGCACGTTCCGGGAACTCTTTTGAATAATATTATTCACCAACTTGACATGCAAAAATACATATATACGGGCAGGTATAAGGAATAACAATAGCATCTGGTTGGTCTCGATGATTTGCACAAAAAGTTATAATTTAATAATCATAACCATCATCATCATCATCATAATCATGATTATTATTATGCTTGGCATGTCTGCCTGCGCTTTTAGGCTCAGAGGGCCATACCATAACCCATATTTCAAATTCCACCAGGGGAGTGTTCAGTGTCTTTAGTCTTCACTTTTCAGATATTCATTATTATCGCCAAGTCGTCGTGAATGAATTTCATAACGTCTTTTTGAATGTGTTCTTTTATTTTTATTTATTTTTTTTTTCGTACTTTTCTTTTAATAAGATTTATCTCAAACAATGGCAAGCTTTAGGCTTTGATGACAGCAATTGTCAAACGTTATCGGTTAAACGGATTGTGTTGGCAAGACAACATTGAATACATTTTTCAAAAATTGTTTTGCTCTTTAACATTAATTTTTTCTTTTGTCGAACAGAAAGGAGAATTGGAATTATGAATTCCAAAGCCCAATTTTCTTGCCAAACAAGACTAATCACTTGTTAACAATCATTACGGCATATGGTGCTGAGGTGAGATAGGAATTCGGAATGTGTTTTTCACTTCTATCCTCTTAAATGCATGCCTAATATTAACTTAAGGGTATTTATTACATATTTATCAACTTACATATACATATGTGAGTTGAATATTTCAATAAGGAATCATTTTGAAAAAATTATGAGCAAACCCAGAGTAATTTCTCCATGTAGCAGTTCTATAAAATGAAGAGAATTCTTTTTTAGCCGCACTACGCGAATGTGGAATGCCTTACCATAGTTTGTCCTTCTCTACCATTGCGAAGGTCAAGAAATAAAAACAATGTTTACCGAAAAATCAATTCTAAACTCTCGTTTTTTCAGAAAGCTTAAACTTTAAGTTTGGTGTATTGAAGCATAGTTTTCGAGTGCCGGCATAAATGTTGTACCGCAAAAATTTCGAAAAATAACTTCTCACAACGAATCATTTTGGGAAATTGCTAAATTTCAAAATATTTTAATCATATAAATTTGAATTTAAAAAATTTGAAAGTCACATTGAAATTAAATATTTAACAAAGATTGTATGCTCGTGAATAAATAAATATTTGAATAATATTTAGAACACTTGCTAAGAATCTTAATTCGAAATTTTTTAAACATTTTCATGAATATTCAGAGAAAGCATCTTATAAATTTTAAACATTAAAAATATCGTTTAAAAACTGATTTGGTTCCCAGCATTGAGTTAATAAAAACAACCCTAAACTTTATATTCAATTTTCATAAAGTTTATAGAACTTGAAATATTCATATTCATTTCTATTTCTGAATGATTAAGTTAAGTTAACAACATATATTTAAATAGAATACGGAAGCTTATTCTTGAGATTCTTCTTTATTAGTTTTTTCGTAGATTCAATCTTACACACGCACAAGATATTATTTATCAATTCAATGCGTCATAAACATGTAGCTACCTTGAATGAATTTCAAATTTAACAAAAAAACATAAAAGCCAATAAATTATGCATGATTTTCTCTGACGGAATGAAAAACCCGTTCTATACCTTTTTTGTACATAATTGTTGAAGTTTGGCTTAAAAGACAAACTCAGCACCAAAGTGGGAACTATTCGATATAAAAAAATTACAAAATTTCTAATATCCTTAGACCATGATATAAATTAAAATTAATTTGTTTAAACTTGTTTTGATTAAAAATTAAAAACCGCATCTTTACTTGGCCAAAATTTATATTTAAATGTGGCTCTTGTATTTTTTTTGAAGATGTATGCTACCCATTTTTATATATAAACTAAATTTTGTAGATATGATAATTCTTTTGGTTTTTTAAAGGTCGTCATAATTTTTGTTATTTAATGAATATGTTTATTAGAAACGGAATTATAATAAATTGCCATCAATATGATGACAATTCCATTATTACACCACCACACTCTCTTCAAACAAAATGAATTAATAGAATTTAGCTTTTTGTAGGTGAATATGTGTTTTGCATAAAACATTTGCTATTTAGATTCATTATGTCAATAAATATTGTTTTTATTACAATACATTTTATGACAAAGTTCGAAGAATATGTAAATATTTATATTTATAAAAAAGCATCAAGGACGTTGTTGAGGTTATTGTTTTGTAGACGTTTATTAATTAGGTGAAATTCTTAAACAAAATCTTAAAATTTTCCAAAAAATAATTAGATTAATGTACAAAGTAAATATACAAACATTAAAGTTTATGTTGGTAAATTAAATAAAATCATATTAAAGGATAAGCATTCAAATCACAATACCTAATTATTATGGGAATTATCTTGTGTGAGTTTTTCCTGGAAATCAAGTAAAATCAAAATTTGCGTCAGAGTTCATTACTTTAGAAAATCAAAAATAAAAGAAAACGAAAACGACAACATTTCCATTATCCTTATCCATTCAAACAAACTTAATTAAATGCGACAGTATCTTTTTTTTTACTACAGAGACGAATTTAAGTCAACGTAAATATTCGCTTTAATTATGAGTTCAAGTAAAATTTAGATATAACTTTATTTTATCAGTTCCAGAAGTGAATTAGGTTTGTACTTTACAAAAAAAAGAAACAATTAGGATTTTAAAACAAAAATATTGGCTAATGATTTCCGATTCAAGTCCTTTAAAATTTGCAAATGACATTTGTTTCAAGCCAAATTGTCCAAGAACTTCAAGAACTTTGTAAAATAATTAAATCTTTTATTTGTCCAGACAATCAAGAAGCAAAAGAAATTTCATATAATTTATCAATTGAATTTAAAAGCAGTTAAAAGTTAATGGGGCGTATTCATATTTATATTTTAAACCCGAGTCTATTTAAACTGGAGTATAAATTTATCACAGAGGCTATTCATAAAGACTTTTCCAGCTCTGTTTAGTAAGAAACAGGTTTAAGGCATATTTTACTACAATTTTGAAAGATTTCACTTAAACATAAACAAAATGGCTTGTAGAGGGTAAAAAAATGCGTTAGCTGGAGAGCCAAAATCTTTAAAACTGTTTAAACTATTTTGTTTTCTGTTAGTTTAGAAATTTTGTGAAGTCGGGCTGGCAGTTTTAAGACTTGGAAACACGCAGATATTAGCAAACATTTTATTAAATTTCGGTCTATCTTTAGAAGGTCAATCATAAACTTGACATTTTTTTCCCCGAATCGATACAAATCGGCTTCATCTATTTCAAAGGGTCCAATCGGGTTAAGTAGTACTTTCGTTTTTTGTTAGTTGGTAGCATTCCAACATGCAGCAAAATATCACAATATTTATTTATGTTTAAGTCTTTAATTTTTGTTTTTAAATTTTCAAATAAAATGTCTCGTAACTTAATTTAGTAAATCAATTTGTTTATTTTTGACGTTTAATAGATTTAGAACTAGCTTAAACAAAGGTTCTGTCGTTTTTATTTTTAGACTCTAGATTATCGTTTTAAAATGGGTTTAATTTGTCTAGGAATTACATAAACTGAAGTTTAATTTAGCAAAGACAAAAACAGATCTTATCAAGGAACTATGAATAGGAACCAATATATTTATTTGTTTTTATGACATTGGACTTTACTAGATGTCAAAAGCTCGTTTTTTGTTACAATAATTATTCTTGAGGTAATATTATTTTTGTTCGTAAAATATTCGAAGTGGAAAATATTTTCTTTCAAGTTTGTGTTAAGTTTATACCAATTCCGTAAGATTTATGAGTAATGAAAAATTTAATGGGAGATTTAATGGAATTCAATAACGCTATGATTCTTTTTACTTTATTTTATTTAAAAAACATTTTGTTTACAATTTGGAATCAAAATAGTACATAAACATGGCAAGATTGCCATCTGCCAGAAAATAATATTTGCTTTAATAAAATAAATAGTTGGTAGGTTTTCATTAGATTTGTTGTTATTAAAAAAATACAATTTGTTGTTTTACATTCGCTCAAACAGAAAAAAAAATGATCTTTTGATAACAATTGATTTTTGCGTTTTAGTTTACGTTTAATTGTTTTAGAAATTTGTAAATTAATATTTTTAAGAAAATAGAATTAAAAAATGAATTGAAAGGTTGAAAGCTTCTATGAATATTTAATGCATGTTCACAGAACATGAAGAGATTTGTCCACCCAACGGATCCGTTTATTATCTTCGAATTTCTTATAGTATCGGAAAAATAGCTATAAAATGGTAAATATCGTCACGCTCGTTTCTGTAACGATAATTGCAAAGGACCGATGAAAATATATAATTCAAGTCCAATTTTTTAACCCTTGCTCTGAAAATTGTACCTAAAGCTCTCATAAAAAGGTTTTTATTGAATAATTTATTTTAATAATAATTTGTCGCATTAGTATTTAAAGAGTGGCTTAGATTTCTATAAATTTCTCTTGTTGACGATGATGATGCTCTATTTAGATGTTGAATATATATATTTGCATCAACTTTTGCGATAACATTCGGAAAAATATTTTGCCAGTTTTCTATGTTAACACTTTGACTGCTGACGTTGACGCGCGCGCCGTCGTCAAAAAATCGTATTTGTTCTATGCGGCGGACGTCGACGCATTGTCGACAACCTGTTTATTATTTTTTGACCTCTCCCAATAATATCAGCAACAACAAGCCATACGTGTCTCCACACAGGCCAAGAGGTTGAAATTGTTTTTTAAAATAGAGTAAAAGGAACCTTTTTGCCAAAAAAAATGTCCGCATTGAGGGGTAGCTCAGGTCAAACCACGCCGCAGTCAAAGTGTAAAACTCAGTCAGTTCAAGAGAAACATTATGCAACCGGGCAAGTTGAGTCCATTCCTTAAATGTCAATGCTTTTGTTCGCAAAAGAACCTTCATAATAGAAGTGTGAAGATTCGGTTTGCTCATTACTCTTGTTAGAAAATCTGCATGCAATTTAAAACTTTTAACAGAAATCAGCGCAATTTCAGACCTAACATGAATTGCATAGGTTGGAGTCAAAGCCTTGTATCAACTCAAATTATTTAAAATAGGTGTGACCAAAAACTTTAATTCCGTAAGACAAGCAAGTGTTAATGGTTGCTTGGAAAAATCGGTATTTAAATCCTAAGTCCACGTTTTTGTTTGAGAAGAAAGTTGGCCACATTATGTTGAGACCTACTTTAGCTTCTTTACTTTTACGCTGAACATGTTAATCGAAGCTACCGTTAGCAGACATCAACACTCCCATATATTTGAAATCCTGTACTATTTCAATAGGTTGGTTGTTAACCACCTTTCTTCTGTCAACCATCTACAACTCCGTGCCTCAAATACCATTATCTTTGTTTTATCTGAGTTTATTTTAAGGTCTCAGATATTGCAATACGTGTGGACCCTATTGATTTGTAGCTGGAGGGAAGATGGGTTATCTGCTAGCATAACCAAGTCATCCACGTAAAGAAGTAGGTACTTTTCTACGAATATCAGGAAACCAAACTCCACCGGGTAAATTATCTGAAATATCATCAATGTAAAGGGCAAACAAGATTGGGCTGAGGATACATCCCTCGTTAACTCCTGCAGTCGTTTAAAACCAATTTGAAATCTCTTCCCCATCCCATCGCAGATATTTAGAAATATTCTAGATAAACCAAGTGGGGCCATTTTGAAAATGAGAGCATACATCTTCTTTTTCTTTTGGATAAATTTGTTAGCAATACTCGATAAAGCAAAAATATGGCTAACCCTTGAAAAGCCCTTACGAAAACCAGCTTGAAACATACTTAAGCGATTGTTTGATTTTACGCAACTGATAAGTATTTTATATAGGATTCTAGCAAATACTTTTCCAAATGGAATTTAGTTTTGAAATACCTCTGTAATTCTCAGCTAAACTAACATCACCTTTTTTAAATAATGAAAATATAACAGTTTTATTAAAACTCGAGGGAACGCAAGCGGAACCCTACAAATTGTTATAAAAAGAAAGAAGATATTGCTTGTATTCTAAAGACGAGTTTTTAAAAAATTCAACGGGAATGCCATCAATTCCTGGGGAGTTTTAAAAAGAGCGAGTTCCAGTTCATCAAGGACTATTACAGAATCAAGTAAATCATCAGCTGTGTTTGGGCAAGCATAATAAAACGAATGCAAGTCATCTTGAAATGTCAACAAGGATCAGAAATGGGATGCCAGAGCTTCAGCTTGTAGTACACTTGAAGACAAACCAAACATTTTTGTGTGTAATTTAACTTTTTTGCCTCGCAGACCTGTTTGTATATTTTGTTAGATTCCAGATATGCAGACTTAAGGTGATCTAAATTAAATCTTTTGAATAACTTAGGGAGAGCGAAAGATTTTTTTCTGAGCCTCATACATTCGGAATAAAACCATTTAGTTCTGACTTTCAGCTGCTTGTGACTACTAATACGGGAAGCAGATGATCTAACAATTTCGGTTATTTGTTCTCTTAGTTGGTCAAGAGAGCGGCTTGGGGGTGTCAGCGAACGAATAACGTTATTAGTCCGTCAGTTATTTATACGAAGAAAGGTATTCCAAATGTATGGACCTACGAATAGACATCTCTCTAAGGAAAAATTTCAATTCAATGCAATTTTCCTTGAAATTTTGCTCCCGATAGTAAATACATAAATCTCAGGAAAAATTTTGAACATCATTAACGTTCATGAGACAGAAACATTCTAAGAAATTTATATTCTTGATGTCCCTAAATGCAAGTTTTTTTTTAACCAAAATTCAAAATATAAATGTTAATATAATAATAATCATGAAAATGGCGGGATAATGAATAACGAGTTACACGAAATCAATTAATTATTTTTCTTTACCGCTATGTTTTTCTCTGGTTTCGAGTGTAGGATGAAACAATGACTTATCATCAAAACACGAGACAAAACAATTTTTAATACAGATAGTTAAACATGATGTTCCTTATGACAATGATAAATCGTTTGATTTTACCATGAAATACAAAAAAAGGTTATAAATTAAATTTGCATCAAAAGAAAAACCAACAAACCTACTGACATACTCAGTCTGCACCATAAGATCCGGTTGTTGGGCTGTACTGATGAGTTTCAAAGACATGTCAAGATTTCAAAAGATGTTGTATTAGACATTGCGTAGGTGCAACATTTCGAATACACGACTTTCGATACATTTATTATTTTTATTTTATTTATTTATTTGTTCAATTAGCAAATCCGTTGTTTGATATTTAACTTATATTTGTCCTAAAACCCATAAGGGTTTTCATATAAACAGAAGTTTTATTTCATAAGGAAGAACCAATTCAAATTTATGAACATTTACCTCCAGAACGTGTTTTAAAGGTTTTATTATTCAATTTTTGCTAAACATATTTATTTTCCCTTACAGGTGCTCGCCATCTTGCCTCTGCAAGAAATTCTTGCCGCCCGCGTAGTTGACAAAGAGAACCGCAGGTTAATCTTAGATATCCAAGACAAGAAAACTACAAACAATCAATACTATACCTCAAACTTTGACACAAGTAAGTACAAACCCCGTTACATTATTCAGAATTACACAAAACACAATTTTATATTATAAGAAACCACAAAACACAAACAAACAAAAAATTTAAAAAAAAAACACAATCACTCAAAACACAATGCAAACAAAATTTCAAAAATATTGGGAATTAAAATGGTGGAGTTTTTTGGTGCGATTAAAGTAGATTTCTTGCAAATATACTAGAAAACGCCTTAATGGTATTTTTAACGATTGTAAATATTTTTTTTTTCAAAACTTTAACTTTTAAGATATTTTTAATAATTTAACTTTAACAAGCATTGTAAATATATATATATATCCAATCAACCAAAATAACGGTAACCAATCATAACTCAAGAAATAAAAATTTAAAAAAAAAAACAAAAAAAAAGTTACGGAGCCCGGGTGGATCCTGGAATACTTTATGTCCACAAAACACTCTCGCCCGCTGCTTTTTGAACGCTTTTGCTTTTAAATTGATCCAAAACGGCCATGTTATTGTGTATGAATAGGTGCCTACCGTTACGGTTACGATATCGGTGAGACCGGTAATTTTCATCATGAATCACGTGGCCCAGATGGGGTTACGTACGGTTGTTACGGATGGATTGATCCGTATACCGTGCTGAGGGTAGTACATTATGTAGCAGATGCTCACGGCTACAGGACCGTTGAGCCTCAAAAGCCAGTAGAGGTGTTCCCTGAAGCTGGTGACAGTTCGATGCAGAGCTTCGAACAACGAGCGAAACGAGTGGGTGTTATGGTAGCTTGGGAAGAATTGTACTTCCCAGTCGGGTGTGGTAAATTCGAAGGTGGAGCCCGACCGGATTTCCCAGTTTTCGATTTTCAATCAGACGACACTGATGTGAGTTGAAAAAATGAGATGTTCTGAAGTGAGGGGTTTAATTTTCAAGGTTATTTCTTATTTGTTTAATCGGTTCAGAAGAAGCCGTTGTTCACTGGATTTGACATTAATTTTGCAAAAAAGAAGCCCGCGAAGACGGGTAGCGCATCCGACATCGGAGGCTTTAATAGCATACGACAAGATACTAACAAAAAAGGTCCCATTGTATTAAAAGGATCAGCAGAGAAAAGCTTACCTATCTATGGAAGCAATCAAGGAAGTGGAGGAAGCCGACCAGGAAATGTGGGCAAAGTAGCTGTTAATAAAATTAACGGCGCAAGTAGCATAAGAGGCAGTAGTAGTTTTAAGAGCGACGGTTCGAATGATTCGGGCAAGTATACCCACGTTGATGGAGGGGTAGGTCCAGGAGCAGATCCATATGGTCACATTGTTGGTCAGAACGGTGGCACCGGCGGATTTGGGTCCGGAGGAGGCTTAGGGTCAGGTAAACGAGGCGCTCGCTTTCATTTCGCCATTTAGTCACTCATTAAATTCATTTATTTTTTATATAGATGGTCCTAATAGATCTAATAACGGCCCTAATGGACCCAATGGTCCTAATGGCCAAAACGGTCCCAATGGCCCAAGTGGTCCTAATGGCCCAAGTGGTCCCAATGGACCAAACGGTCCAAATGGACCAAACGGTCCAAATGGACCAAAAGGTCCTGCTGGAGCTGGAGACAGATTCGGTATAGGAGGTAACACCGGCGTTGGTCCCCCAGGTAGAGGTGGAGGATTTGGAGCTGGTACAAATTCAGGCTTTGGGGGAGGAATAAATAAGGGACAAGGGGGCTCATCTGGATTTGGAGACGGAATAAGTAGTGGTCAAGGTGGATCTTCTGGAGCTGGCAATAAAAATAGCAACGGTCAAGGTGGATCAGCAGGCTTTGGAAGTGGAAATAATAGAGGCCAAGGTGGATCGTTTGCACCTGGAAGAGGAGGTAACAGAGGTCAAGGAGGATCGTCTGGGCTTGGAAGTGGCAATAACAGCGGTCAAGGAGGATTGGCAGGGCTCGGGGATGGATTAAACAAAGGTCAAAGTGGATCTTCTGGTGTTGGAGGTGATATAAACAGAAGCCAGGGTGGAGTATCCGGACTTGGAAGTGGACTAAATAGAGGCCAAGGTGGATCTTCTGGATTTGGAAATAAAAATAACAGAGGTCAAGGTGGATCGACTGGGCTTGGAAGTGGTAATAACAACGGTCAAGGTGGATCGTCTGGGCTTGGAAGCGCTGGTAACAACGGTCAAGGCGGATTGTCAGGCTTCGGTCAAGGTGGATCATCTGGATTTGGAGTTGGACTAAATAAAGTCCAAGGTGGATCTTCTGGATTTGGAAATACAAATAACAGAGTTCAAGGTGGATCGTCTGGGCTCGGCAGTGGCAATAACAGCGGTCAAGGAGGATCGTCTGGTGTCGGCAGTGGATTAAACAGAGGTCCAAATGGATCTTCTGGACTCGGAGGTGAAATAAACAGAGGTCAAGGCGGATCTTCTGGTTTCGGAAATGGCGCTAACAGAGGTCAAGCAGAATCTTCTGGAAAAGGTAGCTTAAACAGCAACGGGACTGGAGGATCGAAAATCACAAGTGCATCCACACCACTAATTGACGGTCTCTTTGGCAATGATGTTCAAGGAAGTGAAGGATCATTCGGAAATAGATTCAAGCCTAGTGGACAGACATATTTGGATAAATCAAATGAAAGCGGACAGCAAAATAGTCAATTCAATGGTCAATTATTTGGAACAAAACCCTCTTTAAGTACAGCAGCTGATGGCTCCCAAAGTCTTACCGGGGTCAACAACAACAAACTAGACGTTTTCGACTATGGTTTTCATCGCGGTGAAGCTTCAAATCCATCCCCATCTACAGTCAGTCCATTAACTAAAGCCACCAAAGCAGGAATCTATAATCAAGGATCACGTAAGTATAAGAGAAGGGTTAATAGGAAGGTTTATATTATTTATGCTCTTCCATTCAGAAAATAATTTCGATGGTAAATTCAAAGGAGATAACAATGATGGCAAATACGTCGAAAAACCTGTGCCTTACATTCACGTTGAAGGTGAACATGGTCCGGGAGCTGATCCCTATGCACATGTTATAGGTTTAGAAGGTGGTTTTGGAGGTACTGGAGGAAATGGAGGTGCTGGAGGGTTAGGTGGAGTCGGTGGTATTGGAGGAAACGGATTAGGAGGGCCTTCTGGTCCACAAGGACCAAGCGGTCCCTTCGGATCTCCAGGTCCGCAAGGACCAAACGGACCCTTCGGATCTCCTGGACCACAAGGCCCGAACGGACCCTTTGGACCACCAGGAGTAGGTGGATTGAGTAAACCAGGTTCAAATGGGCCACCTGGACCTCCAGGACGACAGGGACCTCAAAAAATAAGTAACTCAGGTCTGAATGGGCCACCTGGACCTCCCGGTCCAAATGGACCTAAGAAAACAAGTAACTCAGGTCTGAATGGGCCACCTGGCCCATTAGGTCCTCAGCAACCAGGCGTAGGAGGACCATCTGGATCACGTGGTCAGCCAGGTCCACAAAGAGGACAAGGACAATCATCCAAATATAACTCACAAGGAAGCTATACCCAAGTAACACGTAAGTAAACTAAAATGGGGAACAAGAATTTTTGAAACAAAAACACTCTCTATTCAGAAAATACCGGTAATGGAAAATTCAGAGGGGATAACAATGATGGCAAATATGTTGAAAAGCCAGTGCCTTATGTTCATATTGAAGGAGAACATGGCCCAGGAGCTGATCCCTACGCACATATTGCTGGTTCAGAAGGTGGCTTCGGAGGAATTGGAGGCGTTGGAGGATTCGGCGGAGTTGGTGGTGTTGGAAATAATGGAGCAGGAGGTCCTAATGGACCTTCAGGACCAAATGGACCTTCCGGACCAAATGGACCTTCCGGACCAAATGGACCTTTCGGATATCCCGGACCACAGGGGCCAAATGGCCCACCTGGATTGAGTAAACCAGGTTCAAATGGGCCACCTGGACCTCCAGGTCCACCAGGTCCGCAGGGATCCGGTAACTCAGGCTTCAGTGGACCACCTGGTCCACCAGGACCTCGAGGACCAAGCAAATCAGGCCCAGCTGGACCATCTGGACCCTCAGGTCCCAGTAAAACAGGTTCAAGCACAACACTAAACTCAAACAAATCAGGCGGCAACATTAACTCGAATAGTAAGTAAACGTTGATAGGTTGGTGTGAACAAATCTTAATTTTATTTATTTAGTTTACAATCAGAAAACGGAAGATAATTCTGGCAAATATGTAGACACTTCTGTTAATGGTCCACAAGGTGGATTTGGTAATAAGGGAAGCCTTGGACAAGGAGGAGTAGGAACAATAGGCCATTCTGGTCCAAGTGGTTCATTAGGAACCCCAGATTCAAGAGGACCTATTAGAGCAAAGCCAACTGAAAATCGGCAACACGTATCCCAAACGCAAAGTTCTCTGACCGGTCAATCGTCAGATCATCAAGGAAGTTATGTTCAAGCTTCCCGTAATTACGAAGAATTTAAAGTTTTTTAAGCATATATTATTAATTTTCAATTTTTACAGAAAAACCTGGTGCAGGTGATAGCTCAGGGCTGTACGTAGACACTTCGGTGCCATATCAGCATATTGAAGGTGTACATGGTCCAGGAGCTGATGCCTATGGCCATGTTGAGGGTGAACAAGGTGGAGTTGGTGGAGTTGGCGGAATTGGAGGCGTCGGTGGAGCAGGCGGAGTAGGCGGTAATGGCGGTTTCGGCGGAGTTGGTGGAAATGGAAATAACGGTCCTAATGGACCAACAGGGCCTTCGGGACCCTCTGGACCTCAAGGACCTAAAGGACCATTTGGACTACCAGGTCCCCCCGGTCCACCCGGATCATTTGGACCTAGCAGACCAGGCACATCAGGAATTCCCGGACCAACAGGACTACAAGGACAATCAGATAATTCGAGACCCGGATTTGGCGGTGTCATCGGAGCCCCAGGAAAACCAGGCTCATCGAATCCTGGTAGACCTGGACCTCCAGGTCCACCAGGACCTACATCAACTGGCTTACGCAATCCAAACCAACAACCAACGGACAACCAATATCAATTCCTAAGTCAGTCTGGTTTTCCTGGGTTCAACGCACAGGATTCAGGTTAGCAAGAATGTGAAAACTGTGCGAAACCATTTCTTGTAGGTTTTTGTTTATAATGCAACTAATAACATTTCCTCTAACTTTTAACCTATTTAACTGAAGCTATTCACGCTTGATGGTAAAATTAATTAATCAACTAAAATAAATTCTTTTGTAAAATTGCAAATTAATTTCAATTTTATAAAAACTTTGTTTTCTTACAGGTACCACTTTAAGCAATTTTGCCAAATTGGGTTTTTTCACTATCAAGCGTGAATTCTTCTGATATATTATATATACCATAGCCAAACAAAATAAAAACAAACAACTAATTAATATTTCTCAATAATAACAAATCTCTTCCAGAATGGCCGTTAACCCCTCCGTTTTAATCGTATATGTATAATGTTAACCGTAACAGCACAATGACTACACAATCTGCCTATTTATTTATTAATTTTGCATCATATGATTTCTCATCAACAAAACCAAAAAACTAACCTTCATTTTTCATTAAACTTAAGCTTTAAATAATATTTTATTAAAAAAATTGTTTGTGTTATGGATGCGGGGCTGAATCTTAATTTAAGGCTTCATTTGCTTTGAAATGCACCCTTTGTTTATTATGTTTGATTTATCCTGAAATTAAATTTTTTACCGAAAATACAAGTGAAACAAATGTATTAATTTCTCTGCCTGTTCCTTTCTATTTACAGAATCTGGTACTTTTAATGCTTATAATACTCCTAATAATCGGCCTAAAGCTACTCGTACACCTAAACCTAGAAATGATGTTGGTGACGGTAAATACCGTCGTAAGTAACGTTGCAATTTGCAAAAACACATTTGGTTTTTCCTTTATAAATTTTTTTACGAAAATAGTTTGGGCTGGTTTTTGAAAGAAAACGTTTTTGGTAATTATATTTTTTTCATTTCCCTGCATAGATGTGGACGATGGCAAGTACTACCATGATGACTCAGGTAAATACACCCATATAGAAGGACCAAAGGGACCAGGTGCCGTTGGTTATGAACATATCGAAGGTCCTGAAGGTGGTGTCGGTGGTGAAGGTGGATTTGGAGGAAATGGTGGTTTCGGAGGCAATGGAGGATTTGGCCCAGGAGGACCCGGTGGACCAGGTGGACCAGGAGGTCCAAACGGACCAAATGGACCACCCGGACCAAACGGACCCCCTGGACCACCCGGACCACCAGGACCTCCCGGAACTTTCCCAGGTAATTTTAGTTTTTTTTTTTTTTTCAAATGTGTGTTGCTGCAAAGGTCATGAATGTCAGAATCAAAATAAAATGGTCGTTGTTTTGCCTTGAGTTTATTTCACAAAAAAATATTATTCAGAAAGAAAAGCTTGCTTCTTTCTTGACATAAACAAAAAAACTGACATAACCGATGTAACCCCTTTTAATATTTCAAGAAATACAAGTAAATGTTGAAAACTAAATTAAAATTAATTGTTTATAGGCTCACCACCAGCCAAACCAAGCCCAGGTAATAAGGGAACACCAGGAAAAGGTGCACCCGGATCACCCGGAACTCCCGGCACCCCAGGAAACCGTGGAACACCAGGAAGCGGTAGCCCAGGAACTCCAGGAACACCAGGTACACCGGGAACTCCCGACAAAGGAAACCGCCCTTATAATCCCCGTGAATCAGACCGTGAAACTGAGGGTTATTTACCACCCCTAAATTCCCCCAAACCCTATGATTTAGGTAAATTTTCCGAACCTAGCCTTCTTCCTCCCCCAGAACAAAAAACAAATAAATATTTTCCTTCCTCATCCACTCCAAAACCAGGTTCCTCTGGACAAAATGCCTTTGACCGTCCACCAAAATTCGGGTTGAGTATTCCAAACAATAAGAACACTAGTAGTAGAATAACCTCTTTTCCATTTTCCACAACAACAAAAACAACAACAACTACTAAACCCTATCAAATTCAAACTCAAAATATAACCCCCATACCAAAAACAAAAAACAATATTAACACTAACAAAATAAATACAAATATAAATAACAACAACAACAACAATTTTGTTGATAACAAAAGTAAACTTACTAACTACCCTACAAACATAACTCCCACTGCTTCCCCAATCTCATATATTAATGTTCCTTCCCCAGACGCTAAATGTCCATGCTCCCAGGCCACACTAACATCAAATGGTAGAAGCTCATCGAATTACAAACCACAAGCCTCGATCTATAATAACGTAATGCCAGCTGCACTACCCGATAAAATTCCAGTTTACCCTCAACAACCTGGACTTCCAAGCACTCTGTCTCCTAACAATCTCCCCGAAGGGGCTGTCATTGCTTTCATGCCAGTGGTTTTCTTTCCTTCTATCAGCGCGCTGCAAGATTGCAATCAGAAAACAACTCCTGTGATACCAGCAGCCTTCACAAGTCCTTATAAGTCAAACGAACAGTGTATGTGCCCATGTTCCTGTACCCAAAGTCTGCCAAACAGGAACATTAAGAAACGCTCAAACAGCGAAAGTCATGACCACCATAATGAGGGACATTCGCACCCAAAGGTCCAAGAGCATGAGCACTAAACCAATAAAAAGATCGGTTGAAGAACACTATACGTTAAACTCGGACTTAAAATATGCAGTTTAAAATTTTGCCTTTATTTCTGTAACTCAAAATAAACACCTCATGTTTATTTTGAAATTTCTTAACAATTAAATTTTAAACTGCATATTTTTCTGCGACTTATTAAAATGAATCGAAAAGAAAACCTCCGGTGAGAAAAAAAAAATACAGGAACAGAACCTTAACCCTAGAAGTTAAGGTCAAGTGGCTGATGCTTTCGTTGTTTCGTCTTTTCTTCCACCTAAATACACAATTTTACACACCACACATAACCAACTAATAAAAATACTCTTTTTTCTTAATCTTAAAACAAAAACTTAAATCTTTAAAATCTTTGCATTTAATTTATAAAACTTCTTTAACTTTAACTTAAACTTTATAAACCTTCCTTTTTTTGTATGTTTTTTATGTAATGTGTTCTTGGAAATAATAATAAATTTATACTTTGTTGTTTTTATATTTTTAAATGAATGAAAAAAAAAAGAAATGAAAATACTTATGTAGCTGTCATTATGCTTGTACATTTTTTTTATGTATATTTGTAAGTTTTTATTTTTTAAAATTGATTTTTGTAATAAAAAATGTTTGTTCAAAAAAATTAAATGTCAAAATGCGTTAATTATTTCTATTTTGGTTTGAATCAAAAGTAAAAGGTATCGGAAAGGGGTAAGTAAGCTTTGAAAAAGGTTGGTTGCTTTAACCATAGTCTTCAGTTCTTAGTTAGTCCAACAAAATCGTTGGGTTAATATCTAGATTTCCGAAAGCAAGGATTTGATATTTTCAAAACCCACAACATACAGCTTTGTGAAAGAAAGGATATTAGACCTTTTACAATTAAATTTATAAAACGAAATAAATGAAGGTTAATACTAACAACCACAGAAGTAGGTGGTTTGTTGAAGAAGAATGTTTAAAAACTACCAAAAACTACCCAAATCTAGTTTTTCAAAATTAAGTTAAAATAATATGGTGACCTCAAGGGGTTTATCGAGTTCGTTAAACCGTTTGAAATTTACACACAACTAGCCTTTAACCACAGAAAAGAATTAATCAAATCCGATTTGATCAAATGAGAAGGATTTAAGAAAAAGTAAAAGTTTTTCAAGGAAAATATGAATATTTTATTATTTAAAGCTGTGGATGTAGTTAACAAATTAGGCTTAAATCAGAAACTGCAGTCGAACTGAGGTAGCTTTACATTATTTGTTGTATACAGATCATTTAAAATTGTTAATCAAAATCCATGCGATTAAAGCCCAAGCTTTCGAATTTGTTCGAACATTTTAGTTTGTCAAACAGTCATCTTACTTATTGTAGTAGATTTTCTGAAGATAATTCCGGTTGACGTCACTTTACTTCTACAAAACTATTTTGCTTTAATTATTGTATTTATTTAATATTCATGACACATTTTTAAATTGTCTGTCTAAATCAACACAAAAAATAACCTATTCAAACTTGGTGCACATTTCAAGTTATCAAACAAATATTTTAATTATTGTAGTAGATTTTATGAACCTATATTCGAACCAAACGTAACTTTGCTTTTAACCGATCATTTTGATTTTATTATTTTAACTGTCCAATTTTCACGATACGGTCAAAATCCACACAAGAAAAGACCCAAGCTTTCGAAACATGTCAAATATTTTAAGTTACCGAACAGAAATCGTACTTATTGTAGTAGATTTTCAGAGTGAATTTTTGGTAATCGTCATTTTACTTTTACTAGACTTTGTTGTTTTAATTATTTTATTTTTCCAATATTCATGATATATTTCTTAATTATATGTCAAAATCCGCACGAAAAAAACTATTCAATTGAAACTTGGTGAGCATTTCTAGTTATAAAATAGCTACATATCTGTCTTATTGTAGTAGATTTTATGTATCAATTTTCGGTAGACATCACTTTACCTTTTCACGACTGGTTTGTTTGTTTATATTATTTTATTTTTTCAATATCCATGATATTTATTTTCAAGTGCCAGTCAACAGCTGCACTAAAAAACCCAAGTTTTCGAAATATGTCAGTTATTCCAAATTACCAAACATTCTACTTATTGTAGTAGATTTTCTGAACGAATTTTTGATAAACGTCACTTTACTTTTGAGAGACTTTTTTGCTTAAATTCTTTTATTTATACATAATATTCGTCATATACATTTTATTTATCTGTCAAAATCCACACGAAAACACTAAGCAAATGAAACTTAGTGAACATTTAATTTAATTGCCAGTCAAATTTCACACGAAAAAAAAACAAAGCTTGTGAAACATGTCAATTATTTCAAGTTACCAAACAGAACGTCACTTTACTTTTTAACGACCATTTCTGTTTTTATTATTTCATTCATTTGTGTGCTCAATTCTTGTCAAAAAATTAAGATAGTCGTTTACGAATTTTGATCAAAGCCTTTGAATAAAGCATTAAGTAAAATCAATAAATTAACTTATAAAGGCAGAATTCTATTGGAATCTTGTTTGTAAAATTTTCAACTAATCGGTTAATTCGTTGTAATCACAAGCTCAAATAACTAGGTCCGTTTGCTTACTTTCTGCACTAAAATTCAAAAAAAGCGATATTTTAAAGAGTGGGGTAAAATTCTCTCTCAAAAAGACAAGACTACAAAAAAGTAAGCGAACGCGAAAACATCAATTTTTTCCCACAATTTGACTGTCAAAAAAAATATACATTTTGAAACATCATCGTTTCATTTCGTGTTTTGAATTTATTATTTTTTTTTAATGTTTCTATTGTTTTTTTTTGTTTAATGAAAAAACTTGATTAAATTGAAACTTGAAAATTGCAATCTTGTTGCTGTTCTTTTGGAAAAGAATTTTTAATTTTATAAGTGACAGCAAAAGCGATCAATTTATTTAATTTATTTGAAGTTCTATCAAATTTGACACTTTTTACAAATCAGCCGAAAGAAATTTTCTAAAATGCTGAAATTCGTAGGTTGGGAAATATTTTACTCTCTCGTGAGCGCTCTCTTATACAAAAAACTACGAAATTTTTTGAGTACGCGAACAGGACTTAGTTAAATTTCTTATTTTTTCGTAAAATAAGACCGTTTTAGGAATGGACCGATTGTCTTAAAACTCCACCCATTTTTTAAATTTTTTTTTAGGGCTTATTGTTTCAGGATTATACATATCTGTTATAATCGATCTTGATAAGCTTCGTTGAGATTAACGTCTAAAACTATACAACATTATACATTCTTACAACACATAAACGTTGAACACACAAAAGTATGCAATGAAGCGATCAAAAGCTTTAATACTTCTCATTTAAAAAGTCTATACAAAAGCTAACGATTTAAAGTTCACTTTTTATAATATTACATTTCAATATTCAATTGGCGAGAGGTGCTGTATAACTCATTAAAATCAGGAGTAAAATACAGATGTTCGGCCTTCAGTTTACAGAACTCAATCTTCTGCTAGGGAAGATTTAAAAAATGATCATGACACAAAACTTTCAAGAATCATTCTTATACCACATATGCTTTTGATTTCGTTATCGATTAGTGACTCAGTTCTGGGAATAAATTCACAAGAGTATTTTAAAATAATATTGAATAAAAAGACAATTTTCTGAAATTTGTGAAATTGGAAAAGTGACACATTTTATTTTTCTATTTCTTTAAAAAAATGTATGAAACAACAATCAAATAAATTAAATTCAAACTTCCTGATGACAGATATTTTGGCTTAAGGAAATATGACACTTACATTTACATTATGTCATTGTCAAGGTTGTCTGGAAAAGCCCTTCATAGACTAATAGAAGGCAAATAACCTGCTTAAAATTGCCCAATTTTACGAAGAAAAACACCTTTAACTTCAACGAAAGACGCACCGCTCTTAATATCAGCTTATCTTGCACTAAACAAATTGGATAAACCACCTTAACATCAACAGTCTAATCGGCCCCTTTGAATCATAATACAAAAATAAAACACTTTTAGTTTCAAAAAATGTCACGCTTCTGTAAACAAAGCTAAGTATGCATAATGTCTTGAGTTTTATTTTTGTTTATATCAACAGAGAGGGTGTGAAGCCAAGCTTAATGAAAAGAAATAGCTATCTTATCAGATCACAATGTTTAGGTTTGACTTTTGACAACAAGGAGATAATTTTGAATGTCATACATAATTATTAAATATTTAATTTAGCTTAAACAATGTTTTTGTAATTATTGACACTATAGTCTTTAGTCGATATTTACAATTCAACTTATTTAGGTGCATTAAACTAGGCAGCCATGTGTGTTCATATATTTTGAATGAATATTTAGTTTAGAGAAGATACATAGATTTGAACCCAATTTATACAAGTTTATGGGAAATTGTTTAATGATTTGTTTACATACAATTGACTTTTAAGTCTGAAAGTATCTTTTTGTCTTCTTTCGCCTCTTTTTGCTTATGGGTTTTTCACACATTTTGCATTCAACAAAAAAGCTATCTTCTAAATTTTACTTCTCAGAGTTAAAGCTCGTCTCAGAACAACGAACAGAAGATATAAATGACAGGCACATGACGGTAAGTTGAAATATTATCGAATTGAATATTGTTCCATGTGGCTGAGCGTTAAGAGTTTTAAAATATACTCGTAGACTTTTTTGCGGATTTTGTACATTTTGGGAAAAATAAAACAACATGACGAATATTTTATTGATTTTGTGTTTTGTGGTCAGTAGTGTTTTGGTAAAAAGTCCTAACCTCTAATAAAAAGTTATTTTAACTATTTTAGTGCATCATACTAAAAACTGGAAGTGCTTTATCCAGCGAAGACAATAAAACCTCAAAAGCCACTGAAAATTATAGTAATGTTGCAAAGGACAAGGCTGAAGACTTAGAAGGAGCTGAAACTGTTGGAAAATGTGAGATAAAGTTTTATTTTTGTTGTTGTTGAACAAGTAATCAAAGTGAAACAAAAGTTTAAAAAACACTGTTATTAACTTCGTTCGAGCATAGTACCCTTAAATATTATTATAATTTTAAAAAACGGACGATTGTGGATCCCAAATATTTGACACTTTGTTATAAAATTAGGATTCGACTCAAACCATAAAGTTTCCCACAGTTTTCTTAACCGAACTGCCCTTTGTCTCTGCAGGACCCCACTAGTCTTCTTTAAGCTTTTAAAATGACATGAAGTGATACGTTTTGGGTGCTTTTTGGGCTAGAAACTCTATTTCAAAAAAGTAGTTTTAAATAAAATTTACAATTCTTAGTTAAAGTATTCATATTTTATTTAATATTTAATTGAAAATAATAAGATTCTCGTTTATTTAAATTTCTATTTTGGTATTGATTATATTCATCAACATTTTTATTTCAAACCTTTGCGAAAGGCATCTTATGGAATTGTAAAACTCAAATATCAATACGAATATGCATACTTATCGAAATTTCAGTCTCGAGTACGTGTCTACTTGTTTGATAGGCAAATTTTATGGATTGTATCCTTAAAAGGATTTTCATGATACAAATAACATTTTCAAAGTACCTAACGTTAACACATACAAGCACAATAAAAGGAATCTAAAGTGAAAATTTCAGTAAATTTATGTTCAATTTATTCTCGATGTAAGCTAAATCATAATAACGTCGATAAATCAAAGGGTACAGAGTAATAACAGTGATTTTGTAACCAATACTTTTGTTGGAACTTCTCAACCCTTTATGAATCGATTTAAACCACCAATTATTTTTAAACGTTTCGGAATTTAATTACAGTATTCAACTTAAAGGGAATATTTCCTTCCTATGGCACATACCCTAGTTATGGATCTGGAAGGTACCCTTCGACAGGTGGTGGTTACTACCCATCGTCAAGTGGAGGTTATTATCCCTCATCGAGTGGGGGTTATTATCCTTCTTCTAGTGGTGGCTATTATCCTTCATCAGGTGGTGACTATTATCCTTCCTATAACAAACCGTCAAATGGATTCTATCCCAGTTCCGGATACTACCCCAGTGCCAGTGGTGGTGGTGTTGGTGTTGGTGGTGGTAGTTCTGGCTTCTACCCCTCAACTGGAACAAATATTCTGGGTCATGGAGCTGGTGCCTATCCCAGTCAGTCATACTATCCCTCAACAAACCCATGGTACAGAACAACGAGTGACCATGCAACGACTTTATCTTCCAGCCATGGTGGCTACGGTGGGTATGGAGGTAATGGAGGTCTTAATTCCTATAATGGGTACAATAACCCCCGGTATGATGGAAAACGCAACCTTGGTTATGGCTATCATTCTGATACAGATCGTTATGGCTTCTATAAATCACCATCGCAAGAGCTTTCTGTGTATCGAGGTTATGACTAATATTATTATAAAACATTTTAATTATTTAATTATGTTATACCCTTAATTTAGATTAAGTGTTGGAGTGTGTAATTTTTTATCGATGATATCACTAAACCTATAATTCCTATCATTATATAATTTGTGATTTTATAAATCAATGTCTAATGAAGTCAATTTGTGTGTCACTATAGGCGCGTTGTATAACAAATAATTGAAAGCCTAAACTTATGCTGTCTTGAAAAAATGTCTGTCACTTACAAATTTATGTGTTGTCTTATTAAATCCATTTTGTTTTTTATCTTGTCTTCAGTTAGAAGTTCATTAATGTTCATGATTTTCAACAAAACAATATAAAACTCTTAATTCTATTATCTTTATATGAATGACAGCTCGCAGCACTTTTGTTTAGAAACATCACCAGCGATGCGTGAAGCCCTATACTCGTACTCGTATAAGCAACTTGGGGGAGAATGGCTTGAAAATTGATTTAAACTTGAATTTGATGGATGCAGCATGCAGATAAATAGAAGCTATTGTTTTCCATACTTTTTTTTAGTGTTCTAACATTCTTAGATTTAGTTCTGGTAGATAAAATTGTTAAAGCCTTGTTTTAGAAATAATAAAAAAAAACTATTTAAAACAAAAACAAAGTGGTTAAATATTTATGGTCAATGTTAGTACTCATTTCTGCAAAGTCTTTTGTTACTTTTTGTCGGAATCATAAGATCTAAAAACTTTTCTTACTTCCGCATCGATTTATTAGTTTCCTTAGGCCATAAAGCTTAAAGAAGTTTAAGCTAAATTTCAGAAATACCTGTAAAAATACGTTTTTAGTTTCTTCTTTTTGTGTTTACATCTTTATAAGCTTCATATTCATGGATCTGAAAGCAGATATTAAATCTTAGAAAAAACAAATTTGCGTAAGATGTGAGAACAAATTTCAAAATTTAAATATTTACTGAATAATTTTAATTATCTTCCATAAAGTCATATGAACCCAATCTACGTTGAAAATAATCTTTATGAACCTCATATTTGCTATGTCAATACCATAATTACTTCATTTTCCACTTTTAGGTTATAAAATTACATCTTCATGGCTTCCTCATATCAAAAGAGGCCGCGGCTTATGGTAGGTATAGGTAGTAGAAATGTATATTTGTTTTTTAAAATTAATTCTATTTTTGTAATATTATTTTAAGAGACTGTATTGGATAACAGGAGGACTTTGGGCTAAAAAGACGACGCTTTTTGTCCTTGATATATATTTATTTCTTTGGTAGTTCAAGCTGTCATTGAGTTTATTAAAACATCTTTTTATATGACTTAATAGCATTACATTTTTTAATAGAACGATTTATTAGAAGTGGCACATTATTATCACCTTTTATTAATGAATAAAATGGTGTGAAATTTGCCGAATACTGAAAATTTCTTATACAAAGGGTTCTTAAAATTTTAAACTTTCAACTTTGTTGACTTTTTAAGCCTGAGCTAGGATTTAAGACTTAGTAACTTAAGGTGGCGCTACAGTCCGGGGAGGACCTGGGCCTCAACCAACATGCATCTCCAGTCAGCTCTGTCCCTAGCTAGCTGTCTCCAGTTTTGCAACGCCAAGTTGGTTGAGGTCTTCACCCACCTGCGTGCACCACTTGAGTCTTGGTCTTTCTCTTTTGCGCCACCTTCCCTCTGGATTAGATTCAAAGAATTTACGGGCTGGAGTGTTGATGTTAACTCGTTCTACATGACCTAGCCATCTTAGTTTTTAGACTACAATTCTATTAACTAGGTCAGTGTCACTGTACAGCCCCTACAATTCGTCGTTATACCTTCTTCACCCGAAAGTCACCCGAAGAATTTTTCTCTCGAAGCATCCTAAGACACTCTCACCTTACTTTGACAGGGTCAAGGTCTCAGCGCCATAAATGATGACCGGGATGGTAAGGGGCTCATAGATGGTGATTTAAGATGCTCGAGAGAGGGCTTTACTACTCAATTTCCTTCTAAGTCCAAAGAAGCAGAAATTTGCAAGAGTTATTCTTCGTTTGATTTCAGCGCTGCTGTCGTTGTCTGAGTTTCTTGCCTAGGTAGACAAAGTCCTCAACTACCTCAAAGTTTTAGCTGTAGATGGTGGCGTTTTGTCCAAGACGTCATTGTACAATGTTCTTTTTTGATGACAGCATATACTTGGTCTTGCCCCCATTGACCACTAAACCCATCTTCTTCGCTTCCGTCGCAATGCTCAAAAACACTCCACTGACATCACGCTTTGATCTTCCAATTATGTCAATATCATCTGCGTATCCGAGTAGTGGATGGACCTTTGGATGATTGTGTCTCTACACTGAACCGAAAAGGTGCATGATTTTCATAATTATGTGCCTTTTTTTCATGTATAAATACATATTAAACGAGTTCATGTAATTAAGATATAATTGAATGAATTCATTCATACGAGTATGAACGATTCCTGTGATTTACGATTCATTCATAAAATGTAGGTATTTGATATTCCTAAAGTCAATGTTTGTATACTTAAGTTACATGAATTAAGTTTATGTAATTTGATTTTTATGCAATTGCAATACATAGAACTTATGAATATGTACCCAGATTTTATGAATGTAATCTTAAAAACAATGTACAGCATACATGAAAAATATGAATCTTTACAAAATTCTGTCCCTAAATTTTATGAATGCATTCCTAAGAACTATGAGCAACATTCATAAATATTATGAATCTATACATAAAACCCAAAATTCTGTCCCTAAATTTTATGAATGCATTCCTAAGAACTATGAACAGCATTCATGAATATTATAAATCTATACAAAAAATCCAAAATTCTGTCTGTAAATTTTTTGAATGTATTCCTAAAAAACTATGTGCTGCTTTCATGGAAAATATGAATCGGTCATTATTTGTATGAATACCTCGTCATGAAATGCATGAATGAATTTTTCATGAAGCCTAAGTTTCAAGACTAAATACTCATGAAAATAAAGAAAGGTTATATTATTCATAAAATGCTTACATAGCACTATTGTTGACGGTGTTGAGTTTTGCACAATTCCTTCTAGAACGATATTGAAGAAGTCTTCTTCTTGGATCGATTTAAAAAACTTCATACAAATATGCTTCGAATTTATGTTGCCAAGGAATACATTTTTTTCGAATAGCACTCTGTAAAGAATTTTCTCAATTAAATGGCAGTTACCAATTTGAGAATTATAAAATTTTAATGTTTCAATTTTCCATTAGTTCATAAGGAAAAACTTATAAAATATTGAATACGAAACGCTAGACATCATTTATTACATGAGAAAAAATAAATATAAAGCGATATTATTAATGAGAGTTTGATGTTTTGGGAATGGAGTTTTCAATTGCCTAATAATTTATTTATATAAATGGCCTTTTTTCTACCTCAAAGCATAAAATGTATTGAAGAAAAAAAGAGCATATTTGACTCTTATTTTTTTTTTAAACGACTGGTGTCACGACAAGGGTCCTTCTCCTTACAGGGAATTCAATAATACAACAACAGATGTCAAACCGAACTCATCTCTTATATTTGAATGATATGATAAAAATAATGTGAATGCGAAATGATGAGCATAAAATTATTATTGAAACGATGAATTTTACACATCAAAGGCTCATAAAGAGACAAATCATATGAGAGGTTATGTCACAAAGTGTTTACACAAGATGGCACAAAAGTCATCACCGTTTAGGAAGACGCTTTTATTTCTGTGTATATTTGTGAAATATACAAATTCAGAATTATGCTAACAAGACAACTTTTGCGCCACCTTGCAAAGTCATCCATTTAGTATCAATTTAAAAATTGAAGTTCTGGACTGGAATTGAAATGTAGGAAACTTATTTTCCAACCGATTAAACTTGTAATTTAAAGTTCTGCCCTTCCTTATTTGTTTAAGTTTCATTATTTTGTCTATTTTTCCCGATCAATATAATTAATAGCTAAGCGAAAGAATAAAATGGTGCACTGTGGCGTATACACACTTTTTTAGTTTAATTGTTTGTGTTAGTTATTTTTTTTTAATGTTATCTTATTCCATCTTTTAAGGACTTTTATTGCTGTATGAAAGGAATGTTTTAAAGCTTTAATATTGTGCCAAATAAGATTCAGAAGTTATTCAAAAAATAAACTTAACAAATCAACAAGAAGTAGTCCATCAAAAAAGGTGATTTCATTTACAACTTTTATTTTATTCCTGAACATATACAACATGCATATATATTTTAAAAAAGAATACACATACAAAAAAGGAACAGAATTATAGGTGTTTTTTTTTCGAAGAATAAAGGTAGACCCTAATAAACTGAAATGATTCTTAAACTTGACAAAAGAAATTCTCAACACGTTTTTATAAAGATAAACTTAATCAGTGTTGTTATGGCATGTAGTTGATGATTTACGATACAGTACATTCATTTAAGGCCGAAATATAAGCTTGAGTAGAGATATAGTCTTTATTTATCAGGTCATTAACTCTTAGAAATATTGCGGGAGTATGAAAAGTAACTGGCATTGATAATAATGATGTCCTTTAAAAAGATTGACCTTTTTGATGTTGTGTTTGCTCTTCCTCGAAATATGAACTGATGTTAAGTGAAAGCATACAAATATTTAGGTCAGCTTTATATTAAAACTGTACTCCATTCAATTTAAGGATTTAAAACATAAAGATTATCAAATAAATAAATTTCAAATAAAAAATATTGTGGAATTCTTGGGAGTGAGGTACTTAAAGTCTTGATGCTAAACTTAAAATTTTTCTTTATTTTTCTGAATGATTTTTAATTATATACATTTTAATTTTAAAGAAAGTCAATATTCTTTCAAAAATCTAACTTCTTTGACAAAGTAGCAAATATAGCTTTAATTGTCTCACAACTTTTTTTAAGGTTAAAACAGTTTAAAAGATTTAAGAAACGATAACATTCCAAATATTATTTATGTATATGTATATAGTCAGCATATACATATCTTCTTCTATATCTACCATTTGGACATAACATATGTCTTCTGTTTCCTAAGCAGTTTCCGGTTCTTTTAAGGTTTAAATAAACAATTGAGAGGAATTATTTCCTACAAACGTGTAAGAATTTCCAAAAATGTGTTTTATTGTTTTTCAAAAAAGTTCTATATACGTGACAAGATTTAACCATGCTATAGACTTAACGACCTTAATAATACATACCACATAATCCGGATCCTTTTTATTGATTTTATTTTTTGTTTTTTATCAAAAGGGTTAAGTCTTAATTGAGGTTGTTTTATCTTCATAGGTAGTCATATAAAAGGGAAACCGTTTGCTTTGTGAATGTAGGTGTGTTAAGAATTTATATTCTAATTTCCGTGCAAGGTCAGAATTATCCTTGAGGCATATAGAAATCGTTTTGTAACTTTTGAAGCAATTCCTGTTTTAAAACGTAGAGCAATAAAAAAATAAATATAGACAAGTTAAACAAATAAAGACTGATTTTAGATACATTTTGGTGGGATAATTAAAAAACACGTATCTAGCCAATCTCGATGAATTTTAAACTCTTGAAATATATGCAGAAATATGTAGAATATACCTTAAAAAACCAGTGGTAGATTTTTAATAGAAAAAAAGTAGAATAGATAGCTTCTTCTTACACCTAGATTTCAAAAACTACCTTAAATAAGGCATTTAATACCTTTATTATATTTGGCACTACTTATATTGAAGCTACAAGATGCTGTAGATCTATTTCTAGCTACCATTTTAGCAGTCAATTTGTACAAACATAAAATAAAGGACACCTTATACCACTTTATATTTGGTAATGATAAAGTAGTAAAAACCTATGAGATGTTTCTTAAAAAATGAGTGTGTTTGGTACCTACATTTTTTTGTAATACTAAATAGACTGATATAGTATAGATCTGGTTCCGAAATTTGTCGTAAGGGTTGTGGCTTGATGGATGTTATTTCGACTTCTCACTTGGTGGTTATGATGGCTACTTCTTGAAGATAAATTGGTGTTAGAAAATACTGTTGAATGTGCAATTTGGTGAATGTGGAGCATCATGTTAATTTATGCTTTATCCTTAACAATTAGAATTCGGAGCTGGTTATAAATCCAACGAGTATACCATTCAAATCCGAATAAATTTTGTAATACTTTATTTTGTGCAACTTGTAAACTTTGAATCAAGCTTTGAACTGCTGTACTCCATACATTGATTCCATACGAAAACGCCAGCTAGGGATGAAAGTTTTTTCGATAGTTTTGATATGTGGTTTTTCCAGTTCAGTGATGAATCCACCCAAAGTCCAGATATTCAAACTGACTAACTTGTTCCACAGTTGAGCCTTGGTTAAGTGGTGTATACGATTTGCTGAAGACGACATATTTTTTTTTTGGCGTTAACACAAAGTTTTTGGACATTCATCTAAGATTGAATCTTATCAAGATCATTATTCTTCTGTTCTTCGAGTTCAGTAGCAGATCGTGCATAATACATAAGATTGATGTCATCTGCAAATAATTCTGGACAACCATTTAGATTTGTAAAAACTTAGATGTATAGACAAAAAAGTGTTGGTCCAAGTACACTACCTTGTGGTACCCCCATCTCAACAGGTTGCTTATGGCATGTATATCCGTCCAAACTTACGTACTAATATCAAATTTAGAGGTAAAATTTGAACCAATCAAATGAAATACCTCTTATTCCTAGAGCAAAAAGCTTTCGTAGAAGGGTTTTATAGTTGACGGTGTAGAATGCTTTTGACAAGTCTATGAAAAGTGCGCTGAAAAGGTTGCGATTGCCTTTATTACTTTGAAGGTGTAATATCATGTCTACCAGTGCTGTTTTTGTGTCTGATTTTTATATTATTAATTGTTAATGATAATTCGTTTATTCGATAATCTTCGATAAGATTGCCAAAATTGAGATGGGATGATAATTGTTGTAGTCTTCAACATCACCATTCTTAAAGACAGGGATAACTCGGGCTGTTTTCATCATACTTGGAACGTAGTCAACTTTGAAGGATTTGTTGATAAGTGTTGTAATCGAAACACACAATACTTCTTTGCACTTCTAAATTATTTCGGTATAGAGATTATGAATAATGTCCTTGGTTTTTGGTGGCTTCAATCCAGAAATTACATTTTTGATTTTCCCAGGTGATGTCGGTTCGATAACAAAACTTTCTACTTGCCTTTGAATTGGAAAGATGATATTTTCAGATTTGCATTTTGAGATGATTGTTTTGTCTAGGCTATGGAGAAGAATTTGTGTAGTTCATTGATTTTATCAGGTTTTCCTTTCCCTGAGCAATTTTTCAGAAATGGACAATCCGTATTCTTCTTGCGTTTATTATACAATAAGATATTTATACTCTCCCAGGTTTTTCTGTTGTCAGTTAATGATTTTTGAAATTGATTACCGAAATAATCTTTCTTCATTTGTTGCTTTCGAATAGTCACTTGGCTTCTGAGATATTTGTGCTGTCGCCCACTATAAATATCATTTGGACCCTTTCACAATTTGCTAAACCATGAATGAAATCAAGGATAACAATTCGTTACTTATCCGTCATTCAACGCTGCATTCAGATCTTGGTTTCTTTGTTTTTATTTTTATGGATGTGCTTTTGATGTAAGTATTTATTTTGCTTATTAGGTTTGTGTGCATGTTTTCACATGGTACATTTGCATCTTATATAATTGGATTATCTTTAAGCTTCTGCTTTAGTTTATTAGAATCGGTAACATGATAGTATTTTTGATTTTGATTCGAAGTAAAAGGCTTTCTTTGAGACCTGGTCTAGTTTAATAATAATAATAACATTGTGACCTACTAGATCAAGCTTAGCATGATGCACAACGATGATATAAGTCGGGTTGTTTACAAAAAAGTTGTCGATATTAGAATCTATACGTTTTGGAATCGTCATTAAAATACTTATGCGAACGGAATAGGTTTAGATATTTTAGAGCAAAAGTGTCCTCAGTGAGAATATCAATATTGAAATCGCCTACAATCATTGAGTTCCGTTTAGAAATCTTTGGGATGTTTTTTTCGAGAAAGAAGAGAAATGTATCATTGTTTGATACCATCAGGTTTGGCTTCATGATATCGAACGAATATCCGCGTTATGACTATGTGAGAATAATTTCGTATAAGAGTGTTTTTTTGATACAAATATTATTACTCCTCCTCCCTTGGTCTATTTGCAGTTAATTTGGAAAATTCCTTCAAATTGAAATAAATTTCATTGTAATCTGACAACCAACATTCTGTAACGTGGAGACGCAACAGCCCATGAAGAACCAGGGCCTAGTGACTTACAACTCTTAACCATTCCTGTGTGCGAATAATGTTGTCAGGGTAGAGGGGACCTACAGTTTATATGCCGAATCCGAACGGCTAATTTGTGAAAGCAAAATGCTTTCACAAAATTACTCTCGGAGGATTTGTCAATTCTTAGTTAGTTAGGTGGCACAGGCATGGCAGTCCAACGCACTAACCATCACGCGACGGGTACTACGACGATTTTAGGCAAGTGTTTATTTCATCACCAGCGAACAGTATCACAACACCTCCCATCGGACGTTCATCAGCTTTAAAATCTCTAAGTGTATCATCCAGAGCTTCAGGCCCACCTTTTTTTACCATAGTCAATTCGTCCCACAAAATAAACGTCGTTTCTTAAAGCATTTTAGCTAGTGAGTTTGGACGCTCTTGTATAGGACTTTATTTGCTTGATTTCAGTTTTATATGTATAGATTAAAATTTAATAATCTGCATCACCATTTTATTGCATCAATATATTATTTTAAATCAATATTTTCTCCCGACTCATTAAGTTTTTAAAGGGTTTGTGGGAAGTATTTTCAATGTTCGATATTTTTTCGAGAAACAAAAAGTTGCACCCCTTGCCGGTTTCTATCCACTTTACTTCAATTTGAACGGTAACAATTATTCCTAGCTAACTTAATCTACCAAAAAGCCAATAAAACAAATGCCCAACAATAAAATAAAAAAAAAAAAAACAATTCTTAATCTAATTTATAATTCGAGAATTTTATTTAATCTTTTCAACATTGTTCAATGTTCACATTTTGCCTACAGCCCCAGCCCACAGCACAGCACCAATGATTATTTTATTTTAAATTAACTTAAACTCGCCAGCATCAACATAATCAAAATATAAATCATCTAACCTCCATTCGGCAATATTCTTTCACCGCAGATATAAAATGAAAAGCTATTTCAGAGGATTTTCCAGATAAAAAACCCGAATCGTTTAAAAGGATGTGGTCTACACAATACAAGCCACATCTCTGTATATTTTTTGATATGTATACAAATGTTTACCGAATGCAATTATTTTGTGTTTTGGCGGAAGGTTTTTTGAACATGTTTTTTCTACCATGAATAGTATCATAAAACTATTTTTAATGGACTCTGGAACTGCATATAAAATGCAATATTTTGTCAATAAAAAAGTTCAGCAAACACATACTCAAATATTAATATACTTTAATATTAAAAAATAGGATTTTTAAATCTGCCAGAAGAGTGCTTTCGAGACAAATGTCCAGTGCTCCTATTTTTTAGTCAGAATTTCTAGACAATCAATGTTCGGTTAAGGACTTTCTCACTTATCTTAACCTTCGCGCAGATATTCATAATTAATACTGAGATTTAACTTTATTGACAGTCTTTCATCCTCAGAGATACAATGCCCACTTGAAATCGCTTATCGTTCATCACAACATGATAAGCATGTACTGTGCGAACATCAGGTACCTACTTTAACTGCCTATGATGCCAACTTTTATCGATTTACAGACCCAACTTATTGTTTTCGAGGAATTGACAGTGGCAGTCTTTGATTTCGGCGTCGGTGGCGCTGCGACGCTCGGCGAGAGGGTTTCTAATGGTGATGTCTGTGTTGTGGGTGTCCCCAAAGCCTTGAGTCCCTATAGTAGAAGCACCTACTTATATAATATCTTTGAATTACTGGGCATAAAGTTTTATAGAATCATTTTGTTATATCTCTCGATTTTCGATACTATTTACTTTGCAATCAACACAAAAGTGTAGTGGATGAGAAAATTGTTTGAATTCTGATAGTCAACGACCTTTCAAGAAAAACTGTTGACTTCGATTGCGATAGTCAAGTGGGTAATAATTTTTTTCCTACCGCAAAATTACACAATAATATTATTGATAAGGCATCATCGTCTAAAATGTAGGTGAAAAAATATAACAGAAAATATTTCTATGTGTTACGTAGAAGTTATAACATTAAGGAATGTTTCTTTTAGTTTTTTTTTTTTTTTTTAGAAGAAGTGGCAAAAGAATCTGAACTTAGCCGAGAGGCTGGTAAAGTTTTTGCTCGTTAAGATGAAACCAAAAAACAAAATCCTGATGAGTGCTATGTGGACATTTTGTTTTTGGTTTTATAAATCGTCTAGAAAAGGAAATAAAGCCAAGAAGGTTCTGGTGTTGAGGCTGCATATAGACAGATATTAATATAAAGAATAGAACTTTAAATCTTTCGGGGGATAATTTTTACATGAAAAACTACATACATACATATAGTTACTAAAACATAATTTTTTTTGCAGTAACCTGAATTGCCAATTAAGATAAGAAACTGCGAAAAGAACACAATCAAATCAAAACTTAAGCAGTTTTACTTTCAAAGTCTTCGGGACGATAAAAAAATTAGTTTTACATTCTTGCTGGGATTTCATGTTGTTTTTTGAAGAAAGTATTTTTTTTATAGTCATGCATCTATTTTTGTTTCTTAAATATTTAAATCAAAAACCAACTATACAGATAGTACTAAGTTTAAAAAGTAAATTTATAGACTATTAACAGAATTTTTTATTTGACATAAGAAGTTATGGTAATCGGTAAAATTTTTCGAATTAAACATTCTGACATTTCTCGACGTTTTAAGATCACTAGAATGTAAATACAAGATTTTTGGAGAGATTTCTTTGCGTGCATGGGTACGTTCGTTCACATGTGCTTACGTTCTGGAAGCTTTTTTCATCGTCAATATCTCAAGAACCTGTGCATACATCGACTTCAAATACATTTTTTTTTAAAGATAATAATGCAGAAAGATGCAGAACGGACTCTCAATAAAATTGCCACTAACTCGAAATATCTCACGAACCAATTACAAGCGCGACTTAAATTAAATTGTATTTTATAAATTGTGACCTGATACTCAACTAATATAGTTTTGTTTTTGTTTTTTATATGTAAACAAAAATTTGACCAAAATATTTATCACCTCGAATATATTACAAACAAAATATTTTACCTTAAAAATAATTTAAAGCCATGAAAATAGTGTTTTTATATCTGGTAAAATTTTGAAAAAAAATCGAAATGACAGTTTTTTTTTTTACAAAAACTAAAAACCTAAAAAAACATTACTAAAAGTTGGTAAACATTATTTTCGACTTAAATATATTTTTAAAAATTAGAGAGATACAAATATTGTATTCAACATTCAGCAATTTTTATAAAAATTCCACAGTTAGTTGCTTTCATAAAAATTAAAGTCTAAACAAAAATTATTAATCAAAATTAGCAAAAATTGATGTTCGATTCTCGATATCTCTTGAATAAATAAAATTTCTAAGACAAAATATTTTTAAATTCTTAAGCAAGACAAGCCGAAAGACGGAATGGGATGTTATTAGTGAGTTAGTGTAGAAAGTTTGCTATAAAATAAAACAAGTTTCAAGGCAATGCCTTATTCGTCCCCAAGATATTGGATTTGTAAATCAATTTTAACTATTTTTTGTAATAGTGTTTTTAGGTTTTGTTAATTTTTGAGAAAGGCAATTCCATTCTTTTTTAAATTTAAGTAAATGTCAGAAAAGAGTTGAAGCCGAAATATTGTATTGGTCACAATACTGTTTTTAAAATATAATATTGTCAAACATCTATACGACAATATTCTGTATTTCAAAATACAATGTTTCAAATTACTGTTAATAGTATAAAAAAGAATATACGTATTAATAATGTAAAAAATGTAATATATAGTATTTTTATTGTTTTCAAATACAGAAGTATTTCACAAAAGCATTTGATAGGGTACAACATAATGTTCTTTTCAAAAAGCTTGAGCTTTTAGGCTTTCATTCAAACCACTCAACAGGTACTTAACCAAAAGAACGCAGTCCAAAGTTTTTTAAACTTATTTCTAATTATTCTAGTGTACCGCAGGGAAACCATCTGGGACCTCTTCTCTTTCTCCTATTTACTAACGATATTCCAATTAAAGTTTTATCTTTGTCAAGTTGGCAGCTCGAGCTCTATAGATCTTACGTTTGAAGAGAAAATTCGTAAATTATTGGTAAATTATTGTTCCGTTTTCGTTAGCGTGGTTGTCATCATGAAATCAGTCCATTTTCGAGGCTTGTTGTTGGTCTTGTAATGAAATTTTTTTAAAGGACAGGTTATCAGCCTTTCGACAACCATTAAATAATTCTGGAGGTTATATCCTTTTTATTTGTAAAATATTCGGGGTGACGTATATTTTATTCCAATTTTTTTTTTAAATTTTGAATTTAACTATCTGTTGATTTTTTAAGTTTCTACAAATTTTATTGAAGTTGATATCGTTATTAGCTCGTGAGATATTTGGGGTCAACAAGTTTTTTTTAATTGTTATAATACAAACAAAATACCTACTCTCTTGAATAATTATGGATTATAAAAATAACAATACCTTGGAATCAGAAGTTGATAGGTTATATTTTTTGTCTGCATTTTGGGAACAAACAAATTGGTAAAAATTGATAAGAAGAAAGATGTTTATAAGAAGATAGAATATCATTTAATCTTTGTTTTCGTTAAAATAGAAATTCTAAGTGACAAATCAAAAATTTACATTTAAGATGAGATTTAAAAAAAAAAATTCCCCGAAATATTTGAATAGATAATTTATCAGTTCTCCAAGACCACAGCTCGATCCACTTAATTTGTGTTTTTACATAATATGTGATTAGGTATCCTTTTTTTTTTGAAAAATTCCATGAGAAAATAATTAAAAAAATCAATCATCCCACTGTCAAAGCCGTAGAATAGAGAAAAGTAATTAGTGCCTTCTTGTGAATAATTACGAAAAAACCACAAGAGCGTTTGGTCCTTTAACCTTTGCTCCATTGGATGTATCTTTTTATATGGTTTTCTAGATCACATTAACAATCATGTTAAATTTCAATCAAACTGATTATAGTTCTTAAACGGCACCATAAAATTCCAACCTCCCTTCCTCCTACTCAAACTCTTAGTTCCTCATCGCATACTCGTAGTAATATTGATGATGGCATCTTTTGATTGACTTAATTAGTCTGAAAAATTACATTTTACCTCCATAAATTATGTAGTAAAAAAAAGCTTTATGACATTTAAGTTGCTATGATTACAGCATTATTATGTTAAGATGAATCACAAACTAACCTGTAGTACAGCTTATTTAAACCATTAAAATGTTGTTTTTTTCCCCCAGAACAAAAAGCACATACAACTCATACTCCTATGTCCTAAGTTGTATTTATACAGTCGGGTAAAAGATAATAAAAGTCCCGCTTCCGGACTTAATTAGCTTTGGTAAATATTTATTTTGAAATAAGTCCACACACGAGTAGTTGAAATGGACTTGAATAAACATATCATATATCTCATAAGATACTTTACGTGGAAACGCAACTTATACGAATGTCATAGTTTAGTTAGCTAGCTGATTTATTTCTCCTTGAAATAGATATTCCCACATAAATGGACTTCATAAAGAATATGGTTTGAGGTGTTGATGGTTTATTTCCTCCGAGACATAAATTCATTATGATATCCCTTGAAAAATAATTCAGATTCATTTCATAGTATACTTTGCCTTAGGTAAATAAAAGAATCCTTTTTCTTTTATAATCAAAAATCATTTTATTTTTTTCGATAGAAAGTGAATAAAAAAAACTCCCAAGGCAATCTTTATCTGATTATAATTTCCATATCATCCATCATGTTTAAATCAAATTTCAAATTCAAAAATATAAAGATGCAAAGATACCAACAAAAAAAAAAGTAAGTACACAAAAGATAAAAGTGGGGTTTATAATCCTTTAAGATGAAAAATATAAAAAGTTCATCTTTTGATATTTTTGAAAAGATATCCGCCTTGCCGTTGCGGATGGCTGTTTTGGGTCGGGATCAGGATATATTACAGCCAAACTTCCCAGTCCCACAAGAAGTACTTTCTATCAACACAGATAGACACCGTTCCTTGCGAAGAAATGATATATACATTCTTGAGTAATGCAAAGTATTTCTCATTCTCACCTAAACCGTTCAGATTTGGGAAAAAGTTGTATAGAGGCTTTGAAATCCTATAAAATGGAACTATTCAAGGTATCTCTCGCCAAATAAAAACCCCTACCGTCTCTTCGAGATCGAACGTCCAACTGACGTCCGTATGTTCGGGATACCTTTTGTTGACCTCCAATAAATTATGTTTGACAGATAACATAATCAAGGTGTACAGAAAGGACTTTAAAAAAAATAAGAGAGTGTTTTTTTTTAATGCAGCAATTCAAAAAATGGCCCCAAAGCATCTAACGAACCGAACATAATTGATTTAAAATAAATCTTTTATTACACATTTTAAGTATTAATTAAAACAATATTAAATTTTAAAAATACAAATCAAATTCAAATATTTTGTAAAATTAAACAAATATAGTTTTTGCATAACAAGAACTTATAACGGTGTTTCCAGAGCAAAGAAACATTTTCGAAACTTTTTAGAAAACTAAAACAAAAAACATACCAGGAACAGAGAAAAATATCGGGAATTTTCGGAATTGTTTCTAAAGTGTTTCAGAAACGTTTTCTGAACGTTATATATTGAAATATTTTTCAAGTGCTTTTGAAATGTTTTTCTGTTTTCCTAATCTGAAATGTTTTTTACAAATTTCTTAAACAAAAAGGAAATATTTTAAAAACATTATTAATATTTTCTGGATTGTTTGAATGGCGGGCGTGGGCACGCCTTAAAATGTTTGGAGCAACGACAATTGATAAAAATGATAGATAGAAAGAAAGATAATTCGATTTATTAACATTCGTTTAAATAAACGGTGATTTTTTAAGAGCTTGAGAACTTTAAAAAAAAACGCATAAAATTTGCAAAATCTCATCGATTCTTTATTTGAAACGTTATTGGTCCATGACATTTATTTTTTGAAGATAATTTAATTTAAATGTTGACCGCGGCTGGGTCTTAGGTGGTCCATTCGGAAAGTCCAATTTTGGGTAACTTTTTCGAGCATTTCGGCCGGAATAGCCCGAATTTCTTCGGAAATGTTGTCTTCCAAAGCTGGAATAGTTGCTGGCTTATTTGTGTAGACTTTAGACTTGACGTAGCCCCACAAAAAATAGTCTAAAGGCGTCAAATCGCATGATCTTGGTGGCCAACTTACCGGTGTGGCATGTAGCGCCATCTTGTTGAAACCACATGTCAACCAAGTTCAGTTCTTCCATTTTTGGCAACAAAAAGTTTGTTAGCATTGAACGATAGCGATCGCCATTCACCGTAACGTTGCGTCCAACAGCATCTTTGAAAAAATACGGTCCAATGATTCCACCAGCGTACAAACCACACCAAACAGTGCATTTTTCGGGATGCATGGGCAGTTCTTGAACGGCTTCTGGTTGCTCTTCACTCCAAATGCGGCAATTTTGCTTATTTACGTAGCCATTCAACCAGAAATGAGCCTCATCGCTGAACAAAATTTGTCGATAAACACATTTCGAACCGAACACTGATTTTGGTAATAAAATTCAATGATTTACAAGCGTTGCTCGTTAGTAAGTCTATTCATGATGAAATGTCAAAGCATACTGAGCATCTTTCTCTTTGACACCATGTCTGAAATCCCGCGTGATCTGTCAAATACTAATGCATGAAAATCCTAACCTCAAAAAAATCACCCTTTACCTACATATGTATATTGTTTACAAAAATAATTTAGTAAAATCTTTAAAGCTTGGCTATGCCGTCTGCCTACTGACTTCTGTTTGAAAATTAACAATTTTTATCTAATTAAAGTTTTTTTTTTAATTAGCATTTGAGATATAAATTAAATAAATTACTGTTTAAGAGGATTAGTTTTTGACTTGACTGCGGTAAGACATTGCAGTTCGAAAATAATTGATTTACGTTTCCTTCACAGTTGAGGAGGGCGACTCTTCTTTTGGTGACTTCACATTGCTGCCGAGCAAATTTCTGTGTATTTCACATAAATCGTGAAAAAAGATTTTCGAATGATGAAGAACTCAAGTCGGCAATAAATGGGTATTTTGCAGGGAAAGAGGAAACTTATTTTTTTGAGGGTTTAAAAAAGCTTATCTCAAGATGTAACAAATGCATTGATGTTAGGGGAGATTATATTGAAAAATAAAAACAATTTAAATTGAATTAGCATTTTCCTTCATATCGACACCGAGAATATTAAATATGCCCCTCGTAGCTTCATTAAACGAGTCGGCTCTCCGTTTTTCATCTTAATTTGAAATAATGAACCTACAAGTTTGAGGTACCTGTCTTGACCACATCTTCGGTCGGTTTTCAAAAATTGATCTTAACGATTGTGCCGGAGTAGTCTTGAACATGGTATTACTGATCATTGCATGACGGGTATTGTCTTCAACGTTTAAAAAAATCCAAAAGAAATTGCAAATTTATTCAAAAATTATTTTACTAATGTTGGTAAAACTTCCTCGTGATATTACAAACTCTTGTGAATGTTGTAATAGCTTCAGCTCTTCAAATGTGGTACATAGTGAAAATACAATGAATAAATCAACCTCAGTTGGCGTTGATGGCGTTTCTAATATATTGTTAAAAAAAACTGCTTTATATTTAGTGGACGTTTTGACGCATATTTTTAATAAAAGTGTTTTTTTTTTAGGTGTCTTCCCAAATGACTTAAAATCTGCTTGTGTTATACCCATTTTCAAAAAAGTTAGCAACAAGGATGTAACGAACTATAGACCTATTTTATTATTACCACCAATTTGAAAAAATTTGGAAAAAAAATATAAAAAGTAGAATTTTACGATATATCACAAGCAAGAATTACTTTAGCCCCTCACAGTTTGGATTTAGATCGGGAAAGTCAACAGAAGATGCTTTATTAAATTTCTGCTGTTCAATACAAAAAGAAGTTTAGAAAAAAATGAAATGTGCTGCGCTTTTTGTTGACATTACAAAAGCCTTAGATATGGTCAGTCACTCTATCCTTTTGAAAAAATTGCATGATGTTGGTTTCCGAGGATTCATCTACAATTGGTTTGAATCCTACCTGTGTAAAAGGTCTCAGATAGTCAAAGTAGGTAATGTTCTAAGTGATTTCATGGATATCAACTTGGGTGTCCCACAAGGGTTAGTTCTTGGGCCCATTCTTTTCTTGGTTTATATAAATTCCATCTTCAATCTGCCATTTTTAGGGAAAGTTAACGCATTTGCTGATGATATAGCAATTGGATACAATTCACTTAGTCCATTAAATTTGGTTTCAGATATAAACCATGATGTACATTTATTAAGGCTATGGTTTGTGGACCATAAACTTTAAGTCAGTAACAAATCCAAACTTATGATGTTCAGCAATGGACTAAATGACATACAATTATTGTTCCATGCTTAGTCTTGTTCTAGTTTCAAACTCTTCAATAGCAAATGTCTAGTATCTCATATTTAAACAAAATCCAACAATTAAAAGTTCTTCAAAAAAGTACAAACAAGTATTCTACCAGTAAGACATTTGTTTTATTTTAAGGTTTTGAAGATATTTTTTATGAGGAGGGGTTATTTGGAAAGCCCTATGAGCCCTATAAGCACTATCGTGTTTCGCAAATTATACAACAGTCTTCCAGCTGAATTACGAAGCATTAGAAACCGTCCACAGTTCTTAAAATCGGTTAAATTATGGCTTCTTAATTTCGATACTTATAACATTGAATCTTTGTTAAACTACGTCATTTGATATGATATTAATAAATAAATACAAATAAATAAGATTCCGAAGGTCATCATCGCAGTATTTACCATTTTCATCAACTATTCAAAATTCCGTTCTACAGTAGGCAGCATGGTCTTCTAGCTTCTTATACCACAGATTTTTCTTCTTAATTGTTTTTTAATGCCAGAAATTTTAGGAGTCTTTCATATGGAATATTAAAAAGTTTTTTGATATAATCAACATGTCATTTAAAAGTTTTAATGAAGAACGGTGATAGTCATGTCTCAATTGAGATTATAAATTTTGGGGTGTTTTTCGGTAAACGAAAGCATCTTTTAATGAAGTACCTCTGAAGTTTTTCAACCGTTTCAAACCATGTTGCGGATATTATAATTAAAGATTTAATCAGCTTTTCTTTAAGGTGTTGTGTTATCAGGATTGCCGGTTATGGTAAATCCTAGATATTTGTAGGCTCTAATAATCTCGATTGGTAGTCTGTCATAGTGCCATTTATCATTCCTGGCTGTTCTACCAGAACCATTCCGAAATATCATCACTTTGGATTTGCTTAAATTGAATTTCAGATTCCATAACCGGCAATACACATTTATCGGTTAGTTATCAACTGTAGGCTTTCGGGCGAGTAAGCAAACAGTATGACGTCATTTGCAAAAAGCAAGGCTTTGATGAGTTTCCTCGATATTTCAATTTCATCAGAAAGAAAATCAATCAGGTCCTCTATGAACAAGGCAAAAAGATTTGGACTTAAATTGCATCGAGGAATCAAAGCTTGACTCCCACCTTCGATTCGAAATTCTCCGACTTTTCGCCGCCATTCCATACCGCTGCTTTATTTTCGTCACAGATGGTTTCTAGTACCTGTCCAAGTTTGTTTGACATAAAATTGATAAAAATGTATGAATTGAAATAAGTTTTGTGGGAAAATTTTGTTTTAGAAAGAAATTGCTTTTTAAAAAAGTGTTAAACTTTGTTTATAAAAAAGCAATTCATATTTTGTTTTGAAAATAAAACTGCCTAAAATACTAGATTTTATTTTTAAAGGTCACCAATGGGGAGTTAAAAGTGTGGGTCGCATTTCAGCCTCTTTTTTCAACATGAACCACCTATCATGACTTATCTAATCAATGTTGCTCAAAAACATGTTTTTCCAAAAGTCTAAACTCCCTCACATAATATTCTAAGTCGAAACATTTAAAAACAGGAACAACATTTAATTTGTAAATGATGACGAATTGTTTCCTGTGCCTACTTATTTTATTCTATTTTCGGACGGTAGCTAGGTAACTTGAGAATAAAACGAGACAAATACGAATTTTTAGCATAAACAAAATTCAAATATATAATAAATCTCATTCCACCACCACACTCACCTCAAAGGACACAAGATTCCACATATAAAAGCAAATATATTTTTGAATATAAAAATAAATATCTTTGTTTAATTAAAACTTCTATTTCAGTTCAAGTAGGTATTTTTTTAGGTAGTTTGTCGACATAAAAACTTTTCGGTTTAACTCTCGAAACTTTGAAATATCTTCAGAGAGTCCCATCTCTTCGCAATATCCATCAGCTGCGGAATTTTGCGGTCGTTTTACTAAAATTATGATGGTCGAAGGACCTTTTTGTATATGGAATGGATGATCAGTCCTATCACAACTTCGGCATTTAAAAAAAGCACATTTGCGACTCAAAGTAAGTTCTAAGTGATTCTCCTCCCAGAGGCTCATAAACTCAAGAGAATGACAATTCAATATCTATAAACGAGAAATAAGGTATATTCAGATTCAGACAAAATAAAAAGAAACAAATAAAATTGCGTACGATTTTATCTCGACGACGTCCAAATAAATAAAAAAATATAAACCTTAAATAAAAAAAAGGATCCTTTGGGATGATACCAGGCTTTGGAAACTATGTAATGTAATTCATAATAAAAACATATTTAATGCTCAACCCGAACATGATAACCCACTTAAACGTATATTCGCTTTCGGTTACAGTAATTTTTATATTTTGGTTTTCAAAAACAAAGTACAAACAAATAACCATATCCTTGGCAAAGTTAGATCCTGAACTCGAACTGCAATAAGAAGAGAGTAATAATAATACAAATAAACGACTCAAGTTAACAAACTGAACAAAATCGTGATAGCAGAGCAGCTTCTTTTCACCTAAACCTAAACCTAAACATTAGCACCCAGAAAGTGGGAGTTTTCTGTATTGCCCACAAGACCAAAAGGTGTCTGTGAGTTTTTCAAATAAATGAAAATTCAGTTGAATTCTTTATTTCGTGCCAGTCGGACTGAAGTTGAAATAGTATCATTCAAAGAAAAACCAAACAAATATAATTTCCCACTTGAACTTGTGTGTTTTCATTCAATGACTACGAAGACGAACCTCTATGAACGTACTCCCTTTTTTGAGTTGTTTTAAAGTGCACCGGAAATAGTGCCATTTTAAAAATGCTATAAATTGTCACAAAGCGTTCCGCTGTCATTAAATATCAATTAAATAATATTGTTGTGAGTGACAATATTATGTAAATTTTAATAAATTAACCACCTCTACCACAATTTTATTAACACTACGTGTCGAATATCCCAACGGGTAAAAATAATAATAATAATAATCATATTAATATTTGAATATTTAATTTTGGCGCCATGTGCGAGGATGCGTGCTTTTGCTTATATCTGTTTGAAATGTGCTACTGAAAGTGCTTTATTCAGCAAATCAATTATTTTCACATTCGATTCGATTTGATAAATTCATAACGAATGTGGCACTTGAAATGATCTAGTTTAAATAAAATTTCAGGTAAGTGCATTTTAGTTTGTTTGATGTAAACGTTTTTGACCTTCGCGTTTTTGAAAAATATAGAAAATGTTGCTGCACTGGCCGCGGCCACCCGCTCACAATGATTTGAAGTGAGCAAAGTGATAGGCTACATATGTACAGTGTTTTTGTTTAAATAAGAAATAAGTAGTTTTAGAAAAGTTGTTTGTTTTAAAATTGAAAGTGATTAGAGAATAGAATCAATAAACATGAACTTACTGTTAACATTTTGTGGGGAAAATCTAAGAGTGTAAAAATTAATTTCAAGCTAATATTAAATTGGAAAATGTCTCTGCATCAAAAAACATGGAATCACTTAGAAAATTTAAATGTCAGATGTGTCAATGAGTGGGCGAGTCGTCGAGTTAAGTTACTAGGATGCTTTAAAAAAAATCTACATTGAATTTTAAGAATTGTTTAGTTTATCCATTTATTCATGGGGCTGATAAACTGACATTTCGGAGAAATATCAAAACATTTGAAATAGGGCAGACATTTTATTTGGAAATCATGTGTTTGCAAAGAAAGAACGAATAAGGTGATTTTCTATTTCGATGAGAACTTAAATAGTAAAATAGTAAGAAAGGTAGAATGTAAATCATTTCTAAAATTCTGCTTATTTTCGAAAAAAACTGTATTATTATTAAAAACAAGCTTTATTTTAATTTAGTGTGTAAAAATAGTGACAGTGCATCTTTAAAAAAAGTACTATTTTTAAGATTTCAAATCGCTGTCTTAAGATATTTTCAAAGTTTTTATAAAACAAGTTGCGTCGTGTTGTTGGAACTAATTTTTTTTTTTTTTGTAAAGAAACAATCATGGCTCAACAGAGTTTTCCATTCATCTTAACTGCAGCTTTTTTCTCGTATAGAAAGAAATAAGGGCCCATGAAGCCACTACCGGACAACAAATAGTCAATTTTAATGGATGTAATGGTGACATGTATATTAATGGCTTGAGAATTTTCTTCGCCTTTATAAAAGAATTTCGCTCACTGACGAATCCATTCAACTAAAAATGAACTTCATCACTTAAAGTAGACTAAGTCCACACTTTGAAAGAATAGTTCTGGCGGTGAATGATTTATGATAAACTGGAAAAGCTTTTTCAAACAGAAATATCAATACAATTTAATACTTTCAAGTTTCAAATCATAGAAAACAACTATCGAAAATTTGCATGGAGCTATAAAAAAGTATTCTACATTAATATAATCATCTTTTTTGAATAACAAGTCAAAGTTTTAACTTTAAACCTAAATTTCTTAAAAATAATGACACTATTTTTCGAATGTTTTGCATCATCAGTTTAAAATTAGGGTATCGATATCTAAGCTCACTTAAACGGAAGTTTAAGACTAGAATTTTGTTTAAAAAATTGTCAGACAATAGGCTTTTAAAAGAATGCAATCTCTTAGGAATGGAATCTGTTATGACTTTAATATTAAAATTGCATTCATTGAAGATTGGGACTTCAAAAATTTGAAATTATTTGAATTTGTAAAGGTGACTACAATCAATTAAATGCAATCATTTAAGATTTCATGCATTCTTTTGAAGACCTTGAATTCACTTGAAGTTTTTGCATACTCAAGTAGAATTTCATTACTTACTTACAGGTCCTCAGACCTGTTAAGCCCGTTGGGAACCCCATAGAGGCCTTTTCTATATGCCAACGCGCCAACGTGTACGATTTCCGGAGATGTGTTTCAGCTCCCTGTCCTGCGCCATGTGCTTCTCAGTCGTCTAGCTCTTCTTCCAACTTGTGTGAGCGGATTCCACTGCATTGTCCTTCGTTATCTTTTTGCAGCGTATGTCAAATCCATTGCCACTTACGCCTTCGTATTATAGAGTCTATAGGTTCCTTGCCTGTCTTTCTATGAAGGATCTCATTTGATATACGGTTTGTCCAGAAAATCCTTAGGATGTAATAAATTTCTGCAGCTTTCTTGTAATGGCTGAAGTAACCTTTAAAGATCTGCACCCATAAAGAAGCATAGATTGGATATTGGTGCGAAACAGTCGAAGAGGTATTTCTCCAAATTTTCGACAGCATACCTAACGCCTCTTTTGCTTTGCCGATGCGGCAGATGACGTCTTGTTCGGCCCCGCATTCGATTCAGACGATACTTTCAAGGTACTGAAAGCTCTTCACTATTTCCACCGGTTGGGAGGAAATATTTATTTGAGAGGATGGTCGGGTTATGATGAGGCTGATCATTTTTGTTTTGCCGGAATTAATTATCAGTCCCACAATTTCTGCTTCTCTCTCCACTCTTGCTGTCATTTGATGGAGATCCATGATCCTATGAGAGAGTAGGCACATATCGTCAGCGTAATCCAAGTGCTTTAAATAGGATGTCAAAGTCCATTGGATCCCTCCGCTACCTAACAAAGCTGCACGCAGTACATCGCTTATCATCAAAATCAAGTAAATGCAAAAATTTAAAGTGAATGCAAAGACTTCAAAAAGAACGCAAAGACTTTAAGTATGTTAAGAATGCATGAAATCTTAAATGATTCTAGTGAAATGATTTAAAGAAAAAAAGCATTGCAGTCTTAATAAGGTTAAATTATTGAATGTTGAGAAATCTGAAATCAAAATCTTTATAATGATTGCATTCTTTTACAGGTCCAAGGTTTAAATTTATTAATTTTTTAAATGTTACAAAATAAAGGTGATTTAAACCAATTTTTTAAATGCTAAGAAATCTCACTTGACTCTATAAGGAATGGATTAATTTGTCTATTTGCAACCCTTGTGAAGAATTTTTATTTTCTAACATTTATTGCCACCAGTGAATTACAAATTAAGCCCTTTCCGTCATTAACTTCGATTATTGCAGTATTTTTATTTTTTATTATATTTTAGGTGCTGTAATTACGTAATTCTGTAAATAAATTACTCTAGTATTTATTTGTTTTTCAATATTTGCTAAAGAATCATTTTTAATTATACGGACAAAGTTGTAAGCCCTTCAATTTTGCTTGCGCATTGAAAAACACACCCTACTTTAGTTTAGGTTTCAAAAAAGCAAAAATTGAAAATATATACATATAAATATGTATGTAGGTGTTCATATAAACGGACAAACGCATTATTTTTATCTATACATTTTTCTAACAAAATGTTTGAACAATAAAATCAAAATACAATTTGCTTTTCCAGGATTTATTATTCTGTCTGTTGATATCGTGGTTTATTGTGGGAAATTTATTATATTTCGTGGTCGTGTGTTTTGATTTTGTTACAAAATACAAAAAGATTATAAAAAAGTCCGCATTCAATGTGATTTGATTTATATACGTAAATATGCTCTGCTTCGATCATCAGTTTTTAGTTCATTCAATTTTTTGTTGTTGTTTGTGTAGGTACTTGAATGTTTTTTGTTCAATATTTTTATATTCGATTATTATTTATTAGAGCGATTGTCTTTTTTTTGATGAATTTATTTACCTATAATAAATGTACGAGTTTGAATGTGAATAACGTTGGTATTTTTTTTAGAACAAGTAAATAAAATAAATATGTATTCTAATAAATTGGAAAAATAAATAAAAGTGGAGGTATGCAAATGACCTTACTAAACCCGAATTTTTAAATCTAATCGATTCTGCTTTCTTTTTTCTTCCATAGGCTTTGTCAAAAAAAAATACATATTTAATTAGATAAATAGTAATATTTTATTGGGTGGATTTTGAAAATAATGAAACGTTTTAAACGTTCACTTGAAAATCAATAAATACTCTGACATTATATTGGTCCAAAAAACTACGTTCCTTTATAAGCTGTTATTGCAACAAAAAAACTGTTTTCTTAATTTTTACTATTCCACCTTCGAGCTTAAACATTCTGAAATTTTTTGAACTGATTTAGAACAAATTTAGAATAAATCTATCACAAGTGTGCTTTTTTGATTGATATTTTTGGTGGTATTGTAGGAAATTGAATTTCCTATATGAGTTCTGTCATTTTGGAAGTAAGGGCAGAAAAATGGAAGTATTTTTTTTTGTTCTTAATTTCCAATGAATTTTCAACATGGGGCTGGTGAAAGAAATTTGTCGAATTGAAAATATTGACATTTCTCGACGTTTAAGTGTCCATAGAATATAGAGTGGTCTATGTGGGCGGATGTACGAAGAAAGATCTGCAAACTCTGCTATTTGCCTCAAAGCTTCATCGCATTGGCCACTTCGTTATTCATAAGTATTTAGAATCAATTCCAAAGCACACAGACTAGACCATCCCCCAACTGCAATTCGACAGGAACTTCCAGTTGTCTATATCTTCCTGATCTTTCTGGGAGGAGAGGGCATTCCTGGAAGAAGAGTCAGTCCACTTATATATAGATGGATCAAAAACAAAAGAAGGGGTTGGTAGAAGTGTGTACTCTTAACACCTTCATAATCATTGTAGCATATTCCAGGCCGGACTTTTGGCGATAAATGAAGTCTTGTCCTGACTAAAAGAAAAAGTGATATCAACATCTAATATCCGTATTTTCTCAGATAGTCAAGACGCTATCAAGTCTCTGGACTATATCTCTACAAACTCTATAACAGTCCATAACTGTTGATTATGTCTAATAAAGATGGTACAACAGTTGTGTATTCATCTTTGCTGGGTCCTGGGTCATTAAGACATTCCAAGAAAATGCAAGGCAGATGAACTCACCAGGAATGGTACAATACAACCCATTCTATCAAATTTGACATATACTGGCATACCAATCGCTACATGTAGCTATGAAGAAGGCAAACAACAGGTGGAATAACATCACCACATGTTAGGTCGATAAAAATATCTAGTCTAGATTTAAGGCGATCAAGGTGCTTGCTTTCTCTAAGCAGATCGCAGATAAGCTCGATAATCGGTGTCGTTACCGGGCACTGTCTAATAGGAAAGCGCACCACACGGCGAGCCGTAATCTGATGGCTGCAACACAAACACGCTTCAGCTTCGGCTTCGCCTGCATTACCTTGCGCCTGCTTCGAGTTTGCTTTGAATGACTCTTCCAAAATGACATTTTTAAAATAGCACTTTTATCATTAGCAGCTGTTAATTTTTCTCAAAATAAAAAAAACATGAGTTTTGAAATCGAAAGAATAAAATTTATAGCGGAAGTATGTAGCTTACCCACCTATAATGACCAATGGGAATCCCTCCAAAAGCAAATATATTTTGTTTGTTGACTTTTTTACAGCAGACAAAGCAAATGTTCAGCAAATTTGAATCTGGAGTCGCATTACGTAACATTACGTTCTTATCCTTGTCAATTAAAGGTGAGATCGAAGCTTCATTGTGATAGCAAGCATTGAATTCATATGGCTGAACTCGTAAACGTCAGGCGAAGCCAAAGGGTGTTTGTGTTTCAGTCCTAAATGACTTTCGCAAAAGCTGTATAGATGAGGAAGAGGAGTAAACAGTTCTCCACATCTTCTGTACATGAACTGCTTTAGCTCAGAAATTCAAGAACTAGTTAGGAGAATTCTTCTATAATGATCTAAACGATCTTAACCATATTAACATAATCAGTCTCTCACGTTTCGTAAAGTCTCAAACTGGTTTCATTGAGCTAAGAAGATAACCTCAAGAGTCATATGGTATTGCAATGGCCAAATTTGTTTTCTTATAAAAATACCGTACCACTTGGCTGAAAACTCGGAAAAGTCAAAATTAATGAATATTGATCCTGACTCAGAAACTAATTGGAGAGAAATGTTTTTTTTCACATTCCTGAAAAATCTATTTTTAAGGTTAAAATTCACTTGAATTTTTATTTTGAAGAATTTTGTATTCAATTTCAATTTTAACTTTATATTAATACGTCTTAAAAATTGCTTTGTAGAAACGTCATAGATAAAAAAATTACGATCTTCTATTTTGTTAAGCAGAAACTCAAAAAAAAAAATCAAAATTAATCGCCGTAAATCCTTTTCAACTCAAATAATATTTAAAAATGGAATAAGTTCATTTGAATGGCTTAGAATATTTTAATCATTATTTTCCACTCTCAGATTTAAATCAAACCAAAACAACCCTTGTGAAACCTTTGTACATTTTTACATAAATATTTTCTGGTATTATTACCTTATAATTTATGGAAATAATTTGTTCATCTAACGACATGGTTTGATTTAATCTTTTTTATACTGCTGTTGCAATCTTCAAACATTTTCTTTGGAAAATTTAATATTGTATATTTTACATTTTCCTAGAACTAAGGTAAGGCACAAAAAAATCCACGTGAAAGATAATGAAGAACGCAATCAGAATTTAAGAAAAGACACGCCATCTTCTTTTTTTCTGACAAATTGAAAATGATACAAACGAAATGTAACCACAAGGTTCAAAAATTAAATATATTTCTTAGGAATTGCTAGAATTGCTCAATGCTCAACCAACCTGAAGAAATAATGTTTTTCATCTTTTTCTGGAACGAAAAATTTACATATCTAGATGCGATTTTTTGTTTGAAAAGGACGATGCCATTGTCAGCACAGTGATCTTAAGATGATGGTGGAATGATTGAGGTAAGAACAAAACCTTTTAAAATTTGAATATGAGAAGGGGTTTATTTTTGGAGGAGCTATTATAGTAAAGCTGCTTTTATGTATTGTTTTTGAGATTGAAAAGCTTTTTTATTAGAGATGAAAATTTAAATTTTATCTCTCAGGAAACACTTTAGCGGTAGTTGCTTGTAAGCTGTATAGAGATGTTATGAAGGTATCTATTATTTCTCCTATTAGCCCAATTTACTTACTGTGTCTTGAGTTTTTTGTTGGTCGCACGTGCAAATATTTGCGACCTAGTCGTGCGTATCACTATTTTTTTGTATTCTTCTTTATTGTGATAAGAAAAAATATTGCCTTGAACCTCGAAGTCCGAAGTCAAACACCTTACAGCAGCGTTTTGTCGTTTTGGATAAAAAGGTACATGAGAAGAAGAAGCTGATGGAATTCAGCTTTGATATACAAAAAATGACAATTCTGCTTCAAGAGATTCCAATTTTGTGAATAAATAAATTTGGTAGCCAGACAGATGACAACCACAATGGAAAAATTAGGCTAAATAGAATATTTCAAGTGCTTTGAAAATTTCCATCTACTTTTACTTTGTATAGGTTGGAGGTGTGACACTCAATTCTTAGAAGTTTCTTAATAAGTATCAAGGGTCAAATCGTGACTTTATTCTAAGCATAACACAACAACAAAACGGAGATAGGAATGCTAGTAGACAACAGGGAATAGTTTTTTTTGGGTATACCTCAGTATAAAAATAAGGTCACATTGCTTTTCCTATATCGTTAATGGTTTTTGGGACCTTTTTCAGCTCAGTTAAACTCTGTTAGAGTTGAAACAAAATGTAGGCGTATAGAGAAGGTAAATCCGTGACTTGAAAGACCAAAATTAATATGAAACAGAAAAAGTACTTTTTAGCGTTGGTTATATTTATATTTTTTCGGGTTGGTTTTGGTTTCGGTTTCTGTCCTTATGGGAATTCAAAGGTTATTTTACTAATTCAAGGGAAAATATTGGTTCTTTTTTATATCGAATTCATATTAAAAATGGGTTAATGGACAATGAGTGTATTTTCACTTAATTCAGTCACTCAAGGGATTGAAGACATGAAAAGACTCTAATCTGCAACTCTGACGCTGTCAATATAGTATTGTTAATGACGACTATTTTCTTGTGGGCCTAGACTTAAATATTGATGTGTTGTTTGAATAAATTAAGTAAGGCGTTCTTAATTGATTATTTGACGATTTTTCAGACACATGACGTTTGACATAGAAGCAAAGTTTTTTAAAATTTTGTATAACGATTTAAGAACAAAAGTTCTTGAATTTTCTTCTGATATTGTCCTTCATAATTTCATATTCATGGTATATTGAAGAATTGGACTTTAATGAGTTGGGATCGAAATGCTGTATGAGACATATTACTGTATTTGACATACAGTCAAATGTCTGTAATACAAGTTTCTATACGTTAAAAATTCTGTCGGATACATTTTTGTGTTTCTAAATATTTGTAAAAGAAAAATCGATTTGATAATGTAAAAAGTGCAGACATTTACTTTTATTAAAACAGTTTTTTTTTTGCAAAATTTAAAAGTACAAAATTCATATAACAAAATATTTTCAAAATCATAACAGTTGTTCATCAACTCAACTTTTTAAAACATTTTCTAATAAACCTAAATTTTATGTGTTGCTAAAAAATCGTTAACTTTATATGATTTTAGTTGCATGTGACTTTTATGGAATTCTGATATTACTCGTATTTTTTTGGTTTTTAAAATAAAATAATAAATTAAATCACGTGCTGGCTTTTTTTTCTACGTTAGTTCCGAAACCGGACAATCAAAAATACATTTTGTAAAGATACAGCGTTATAAATTTACAGTGGTTTCAAAAACAGAATTTCAAATATGTAAAATTATGACCAAAAAGTGTGTACAGAATTCTTTTAATACTTTTACTTGAGTTAGGGTCGAAATTTTGCATGAGTCGTAATACTGTAATTCGATATTTTGAATATAAAAACATTGCATGTACAAATATAATACTGTAAGATAAATTGAAAAATATTTTTATTGGTCAAAATTCTGCAGTCAAGAACTCTGAAATAAAACTTAAAAGAAAATCTCTTTTTTCATCCTATTTTGAGCATTTTGAACTTTCAAGTGCAGAACAAATGTTGACAATACTTTACAACATTTTTGATTTGCTATATCTTAATTGCTTTAATTTAAAGTTTACGTTTTTTTTGTTATTAACTTAGGAACTTGTTTGTTTTAAAGTTTCATGTGGTTGACACAGAATTTCGGAAATTCCGTGGAATGTTTTTTTAAAATATTTACATTAGATTTTTGACTTTTTCTAAAAAAGGTTAAAAAATCAAAGCTAGGCAAAAAACAATTTTCAATTTTTTTTAAAATACGAAATTAAAGACATGTAGAGGTTTAATCAAAAAGTATTTTACTTATTTTGAAATACAGTATTTTGAGATACAGTATTTTAAATACTGTATTATTATGCATAAATTGCATTAGAAATTAAAACACTATTATTATGACAATAAGTTTAAGTTGCCTGTTAGGTTTAAAAGGAAGTTTAAAAATATATAAGCTTAGTAAGTAGATTAAGTTACAAACATATGTTATGAAAATTCATTAATAATAAGATTGCGATATTTAATTGACGCTTTTAAGAAGTATTATAAGTTTGAGTAGGAGTAGCTATTTAGAACGTTGAGAAGTTGAGAATGAGAAAGCATGCCGCTGCCAAGAAATGTTCTTCTGTACGATTTGAATGCTGGGAAGGTTCACATGAAGTGCATGGTATTTTCCGATTCATCCATATTACATAATGTACATATTCCATCTGTATCTTTTAGGAAGGCTTTTGATATTAAGGAGCCCGCAGCGAGCTTTAACAATTATAGAAGTCATATCATGTTTTTCTTTCATTTTCAGTAAGATAATGTTATTTAAGCTGGGCCATTCAAGTAGATTTATATCAAAAGAAAAATCCAACGAACATCCACCAAAAAGATCCAACCATTTCTTAGCCCAGAAGATTTTCTTGCTTATAATGGCTTTCGAAAAAATTATTGGGTAATCTATTATTAGGAAGATTTAGGTTTTGAAAGAAAAATGTAGCTGGAGGGACGTTAGGAAACCCTTCGGTAAAAATGTTTTAATATGCTGAGCATAGTTAGGCGTATTATCAGGCAGTCTCGACCACATTGCATTGATTGAATTTTTAGATGTCATTCTAAGAGATGTTGTAATTAAACACTACGCCAAGATTTCGTATGCTGCTCTTCTTATACCGTTGCGAAATATTACTATTTGCGGCTTATGAACATTTATTTCTAGATTCCATTGAATGCTGTAAGTCTTAAAACCCTCAATTAGCTGTTGCAAATTGGAAGGATTAGCTGACAACAGTACAATATTGTCCGCATATAAGAGGGCGTCAATTTGAAGATCGTCTAAAACAGTACCTATTGGAAGTTCCGCATGAAGATCATTAAAAAACAGAACGAAAAGAAGAGAGCTTAGCACACATTCTTGACGAACACCTTTCTTCGTGGGGAAGAAGTCTGACAAACACGAACCATCCCAAACAGCTGCAGTAGTATCCTTATAAAGAGACTTTATAGTAGACAGTATCTTCGAAGATATTCCCAGAGTCGAAAGCTTATAAATAAGACAATTCTGTCAATGCTATCAAAAGCGGCGTTTAAATCGATGAATAAGCGTAGAGTTTCTTTTTTGGTGGAGTTGAAGTTGAGTTATGCATGAAGATTATAAACTTGGTCTACAGTAGAATAGTTGGTTCTACATGCAGCTTAAAATTCATTGATGATGTTGTTTTTTTTTTCTAACCAAGCTGATAGTCTGTTCAAGAGAACTGTAGTAAACAGCTTATCCAGAAAATGAAAGTCCTCTATAGTTTGACACAACATTTGTATCTCCCTTCTTAAACAGCGGGTATATAATGGATTTTCTTTCAAAAATCTCAGTAAATAACTTCTGTATTTCTTAGATTAGGGATGAACATACATTTTTATAAAATACATACGCTATTCCATCAAAACCATTAGTTTTCAGATCTTTTGATGAAGATATAGCAGAATATATCTCGTGCAGCTCAATGGGATAATCAAAACCAATCAATAAGGATGGAACAATTTAAATTTGAAATTGTTAAATAATTAATTTCATAATTTTTTCTCCAATCAATGATTTGTTAATGGACCTTTTTCCAAACGAAATCTTGAACCCGGGCAAAGTTCTCCACATGACTTGTTGTGTTATCTTGAATTTTTAATTTTTAATGTTGAACTTTCGTCCTCAGTCGGTTATAGGATTCCTGTCTAAAATTTGGTGCGTTTGTATAAATATGCTCAGACAAAAAATTCATTAAAAAAGGTATAGTAGAAATACTTACTCAGAATTTTCAAGTTCAACAGGGTTTGTTGTAAAAGTGATTGTGGCTGTATATCATAGGGCTGATTTTATTAGTGTACACCTTATGTTAAATTTTGTTTCTGATGACGTGCTAAGAATATTTCTTCAAAAAGTAATTTTTATTTATTGAATATTTAATGAAATTCTGCACGTTAATAGAACACCATAGATACTTTCTTTTAACAAAAAAAAGTTACACCAGTTTGTACAATCAAACATGTATGATAGTCAAGTCATAGCAAGAAATAATGTTATACGAGTACAATCCAATATGTTTATATTAATATAAGGTACATGGAATCTTTTTAATAATTGAAATTGTTTCTTATTTTTTCGTAAAGAGTGCGAACGAGAAAATTTAAATGTTAGTCTAGGTAAAGCTTTAAGATTTATTATACAACGAACTTTGAGTAGAACTTTGTTTTTAAATATAACATAACTAAAGAACATTCAAGATTTAATTCAAAACCAAACTAAACACAGGATTTAAAGCTATTTATCTTGGATCAACTTGATTATCATAACCTCTGTGCAACAAAGCAGATCTTCTGTAGTTCACATTTCTTTCATAATACACTTTAAGGGTAAATTATCACACCCTTCCATAATTTTTGTATTTAAATAAATCGATATAATTCTTCAAATTTAAAAAGCCTTCAGGTGGGTTATTGCTGTTTTATGTCTCTGAACTAACTATCCAAGGATCATCGTTCTTTAAGGAAGAATATATAAAAAAAAAAACAAAAAATGGTTGTGTGTTCTTTTTTTTACCTTTGGTGGTCACAAAGCTTAAACTCAACAAATGTTTAAGGTCGGTATGATAGACATTTTGTTAGTGCTTCTCAGTTTTTCACTTTATTTTGATCTACCCTTACCGCGTTTTTCTAATCATTAAATTCCTTACTTGACAAAATGCGTAACTCAACCGTAAAAAGGTCGAAGATAAGCCCTTTTGAAAAATAAACGGACAGACACGAAACGCCTAGGGATTTTTTGTTTTGCTATTTTTTAAGTGTTCTTTTAGGTGTGGGCGAAGGTTCGTAACATTTTTGCATTACTATCTGCTTAGGTACTTGCAGAAAGAAAGAAAATACTCTAAAATGGATGGTCTCAATAGGTATGAACCTAAAAAGTCGACCAACACTTAGAAATTATTTATTTTCAAAAATATCTAGAGAATTATTGCAACTTTAGCAATTTAATATATTTGTTTGACTTGGTTCATGACTAAGGTCAAGTAACTTCAATTTTATGCCAAATGCAAACAGTCGACTTTAAAATACACTTTTTTCAATGACCTGAGATATTCTGGCTGGCGCCTTTTTACCCTTCACGCCACAGGGACTAATGGATAAAGAAACTAAAAGTTCTCCTTTCAAGTTACCCTTGACCCTTATCAGTTTTTGATATGACACCAAACCAAAAAAAATTACACAAATATGTCCTGTCCTTGCTTTTGTGTAAGTTATTCTTTAAAGCTTATTTCTTGTTGTTTTTTTAATGCGAAATAAATACCTGTGTGAAAAACCAAACCTGCTTCATTTTGTTTGTCCTGCCTGTGGGGCATTAACGGGTTGAATGGAATTTCATGTTTTTTTTTTATTTGGAAATTAACTTTTATTGGAGCCGAAAAAGCCACTAGACAAGCGACAGGTCTGAGCAACGACAATGTAAGGATAATTTTAAGTAAAAGTGTATGTGTTATTTTCTTGTTTAGAGAACTTTCTTCGTGTAGTTTAATTATCGTAAAACCTTTTGTCAACTTCATTTTCATGTGATTTATTTATTGCCTAAGAGAATATGTGTCTTTTTAAAAGAAGTTAACAATAACTTATTCAGTGTATTGGTTGTTTTTTTTTTAATAGGATAAAGTATGTGTTTAATTTATAGAGACACGTTTTTCAATTCTTTAGATTTTGAAATTTTGAGTGAATATATCGAGCACTTTATAGTAAAGAACAAATCAAAATCTTACTGCTGGTCCTTGAAACCACTTATACCCTAAGTCTGTATTGGAAATTATTAATTATGCTTACGATAAGATATCACAATACCCTTCAAGGCTTTATATGTTGCTAGAAAATTTGAATAATAAAGTTTCCTTTTTTATTGAAATGTTTTTTACGAGAATTGTTTAAGCTCCGAAATGACAACAGTTTTGAAAAGAAATAATGCATTTGTGTCAGAAGTAAAATTTTTGATGACAGCGAATAAATAATTTAGCAAACATTTCAGGAAAAAATTGTTTTGTAACTTTCAACTCGAATTAAAAATGTTGACATTTCTCGACGTTTCAAGTTAACTAGTGTTGAAATAATTTTTTTTAGAGAGAATTCTGTGCGTCCACGAACCTTTTTCGTCGTCCTTAGCTCAAGAACCTGTAGAGATATTGACTTAAAGTAATGCATAAAGGACTCTCAAAAATCGCGTGAGTGGTTTTTTTACCATTTCAATTTAAAAAAGGTACAAATTTTCGTTAACCCTAAATATCTTACGAACCAATAACTCTAGCGACTTGAATAAAATATTTTATTGTAACTCAATACCAAATTAATATATTTTTGGGAAAATTAACGGTTTTTTTTATGAATAAAAAAACTGAAAAAAATGTGTGTCACCTCGAAAATTGTATAAACATAAAGTGATTTTATCTCCAAAACAATTTTGGGCAACGAAGAATAACTTTTTTAAACAACTGGTAAAATTTTGAGAAAAATCCAGTTGACATTTTTTTATAAAAAATAAAAACCTAAAAAACTTTACTCAAAGTTGGTAAAAATTGATAAAAAAAATTTGAGACTATGGCTTTCAATTCATTTTATCTAATAAGAAATATAGTTTTTAACATTCGCAAAAATCGAATTGACACAAATTAAAAACCCAAACAAAAAAATTAACAAAAAATGGTAAAACTTGATTTTCGACTTGAATATCTTTAATATATCAAGAAACAATCAAACGAAAGAAGCTATTGCCTTTAAAATCATTTTTTTTTAAGTATTGTTGTTAAAATTCAGTAAAATTTTGAAAAATTGAATTAACAGTTTTTTAACAAAAAAAAAATACTTTCGTATTAAATATCTTTTCAAAAATTAAAAATATTGTTAGTAATTTTGAAATTTTTAATAATAATTGACAACTTTTTTAACAAATCACGAAAACCTACAAACTTTGGCAAGACAAATTGACAGACGGGACAGGAAGTTATCAGTGTGGGTCGGCAAGACAAATTGACAGACGGGATAGGAAGTTATCAGTGTGGGTCGCATCTCAGCCTCTGTTTTATTATAATAATGTTTAAATTTCGACTTATTTCCGCCGCTAAGAGTAACATATTTTATTTTATGAGTCCAATGTTTCTCTGTCACATGGTGGCTTGAATATTGGTTTACAAAGCTTCAAGAGTTACTTATTTTTCAGCTTAAACCAATTACTTAACATAAATTTGCACAAGGTAATCAAGAGTTAGTTACAGAAACAATGGAGTTAATTATTAGGAGCACGTCTGGGAATAAAGTTGGAATTTCCATAAAAATTAAAGATCTGCCGTAAGTTTTGAACGATGCTGGCAGCGTGTAAACCTTATTAAACAAGAAATTTGTATGGATGCAAAAATGGCGAGAAGATTGCCTTTTTTCATTTGCGTCAATTATGTTGATTTTCAAACCGATTCAACTAAAAATAACATGTATTTCTAAAAACCATAAATTAGACGAAAGGTTCTTTTTATCTTCCCGAAAAGGAGCACATTTCCGTAATAGGGAAGGTTTGTTCTGGCGCTAAACGATGATGAATTGCAATATCTTAACAAACAAAAGTGTCAACATAGTTTGAGATTTTCAGCTGCCAAAACACAGATAACAATAATATGCATCTTAAAAAATACCCTATATTAAAAACTTAAAAACAAAGGAAGCTTCTTACCACAAATAAACGCTTACAGCACATTAAGACTCCTCGTAAAATTGAAACACCATAAAAATTCCTCTTACGCTCTACGAAGCAATAGCCTTTAAGACTTAACACGTCTTTATTTTTATTTCAAAAAGAACACTCAGCACTCTTAAAATCATAATAACATAATCATTATTAAGCTATAAATTTCTCAGCAAAAAAAAAAAAAAAAACACGAACAAGAGCATTCTAAGATCTATACAACCTTTTTATTTTATAGATACAAAAACATTTTTCCTATTTCGGTAACCATTTACAGTGATTGAAAATGAACATTCTTTAAATAGAAAAACATAAAACCACCATCAATCTGAAAACAATACGAAGACACATAACTTCTCCGGAAGAGAAAACATCCTCAGGGAATGTTTGAATTATTTAAAAAAAAAAAGAAAACAGAAAACCGAAGAATAAAATACGATGGAGATTTTATTTTTCTTAGTTTTTCTTTATTGTGATCAGAGAATTGATGGCTCTTAAATAAACTCCTGGGCAAAATAATTTTAACTTGATAAATTTTTTGCAAAACAAGGAAAACAAAATTCATTCTAGAGGACCCCATCACGGTTGTCTTAACGTCGTTCCTATGGCAAGTTTTTGTATTATATCTTTTTTTTTTTAACACCTCTCGAACTCTCACAGAGCATTAAATTTGCCCCCAGAAAGTTAAAAAAAAAACAGATTGGAATCTATTTCACCCTTGGAAATAAATACTCGTATATCGTTTTTGGTGTGTCTATTAAACTCTGCATTAAATCGAACACCTTTAAATTGGTATCGATTCAAAATTAGACATAAAAGGTTAGGTATCTTAATTTATTATACCAACAGATGTTTTTGGGGCGTATAGTACCATTAATTTAAAATTCAATGCAAAATCTAGCAAATTTCTTGTTTTCATTAGCAATTAATAATTTTTATTAATTGAATGGGATCCCCCAAGAGGAAAAAACAAAAATAAAACATTTATTTCGGTCTAATTTTAATCACAATCATAAATGAATTCGTGCAGCTGGAATAGGAATAAAGATTCTTCAGTATTTGAAAGCTTAAATGCTTTAATAAAACATATCAAAGTTGCAATGTGCAAAAAGAATTAGAATCGATTTATATATCTTTTTCACCAAACTTACGGATAAATAAATTCTTGGAAAACAAAACAAACAAAAAATTAGAAATTTTATGAACTGATTAACGAAGCGGATACAACTTACTTTAAGTACGGTAACTTGTAATTTTATTGGTAAGTTCTACTCACACACATCATTATCAATCTGATTGATTTTTGTTCATCAATCAAGATGAAAGACAAAGGGTGTTTCTTCGAGTGTAGAACTTTAAAATGGAATAAAACAATAAATTTGCTATTCGAAAGATAATTATTTAACATATGATTGCCTTGGCTGACTCAAACATAGTATAATTTAGAGATCCTATTTTTTTAACATTTGTGGCCGTATATCGATAGTCGGAGTACAAACATTACTATTCCAACCAGGTTCTCTACAACAGAGCCAACATAAACAGAATAGATAATTTCTTGCTGAAGCTTGGACACATTGCGAGAGCAATGCTGTCGCCTAACAGTCTAATTTTTGGGGCTTACTTCTTCAACAATGAGTACTACGAAAGTGCACGTTTAAGCGGCAATATTCCGCCCGAAGCTTTTCCTCAACAATCAAGGGTTGATACAGGATAAACAGGCGATTCCGCTAATCTACCACGTCAGCCGTAAGACTGTGGATACTCGTAGTTGACTCCCTTGGGAGACTCGCACTGGACGGAGCCGATCGCTTTCGGTTCAGTAGGACACTATTTCCGATAGGGACCAAAGAGACAGGGTGAGGTAGGAGAACCAGTTTTGGTGGCTTCAAATTAAGAATGTTATTTAAAGTTCTTAAGTTTAGGTATTACAATGGATTTCAGTTTTTTTTATTTAGTTTTAAGTTTTATAAAATAAAAAACAATGATAAAGATACCAAGTTATTTTTTTAATTTTCTTGGTTTTAAATTAAGTTATTGTTATTTAGTATTAAAATATTCTTAGGCCGAACTTAGAGCACCCGCATAGGGCCAGTAAAATATTTTTGTAAGTTTTTGAAATTTACGTCTCTTAAGAATTTTTGTCTAGCTTTAAGATAGTTTTAAGATTTTGATAAAAAAAACTGACTGCAATACGGCAAATGTTGTCCTTAAAGTTACGGGTTATCAGAGTAGACAAGCGATTTCACATATTTCCACTAAAAATAGTAAAACTGCGTTAAATAACACGATCTTGAAGGTCAATTGACGGGTTTGTTACGTGAAACTATGCGGCGACCAAAATTTGCTTTCAATAGTGACGTGAGATGTTTTACATGTTGCACATTGTTTTTAAAACTACAGCTTCAGAACATCATATTTGTTCAATTGATGGGCGAAAAAGTCAATTAGCATGACTCTATAGCCGTCACCATTAATGTTATGTCCAGCATCGTTTTGAAGAAGTATTGACTAATTATTCCACCAACCCATAAAGCACTTCAAACAGCCAATGTGGATGAAACAGTGTTACATACACTTAAGGATTTTTACCACTCCAATTACGGCAGTTTTGTTTATTGTAGTAAGCTTCATCGCTTAACAAAATATTGTGCCATACGTTTTTCATTTTCAAAACAATCCATGTTAAAATTACAAACAAAATTAAAAATAAATCACTTGATAACTCACAAAATGACAAAAAGTGATGCCAACCTAAAGGTCTACACCTCTAAGAAAAACGACCGTTACATTTCTTCGTAACTTTGTGTCAGAAGTGAAATTTTTGATGACAGCTAAGGAAATTGTTGGGTAATTTGTTAAGAACTTAAAAATTTTAACTTTGAATTTTTAGAATACAATTTTCATTAACATTCCAGAGGAAGTTATTGTAATTTGTCCGATTTGTCAAAGTGAATATTTTGACATTTCTCGACGTTTCAAGGACCCTAGAGTCAAAATAAAAGATTTTTGTCTTTGTGACGTTTTTTTTTGTCGTCCATAGCTCAAGAACCAGAAGAGATATAGGCTTTAAATAAATTTTGTTTTATAGATAATAATGCAGAAATACGCAGAAAGGGCTCTCAAGAAAATTGCGTGGGTTGTATTTTTACCATAGCAGTTTAAAATAAAATGCACCACTGCGTCTCACGAACTTGCTCCTGTATCCTAAGAATCTGTTTTAAAAAGTACCTATATAAGATTTAAAAATATACCTGTAAAATAAGTTTCTCTTCAAAAATATAAATGCCATTTTATAAATAAAAAAACTCTTGATTTTCAATTTTTTTTTGAAAAACGTTAGAGCATTTTTTTTAATTAATTGTGTATACATACTATTTTTCAATTTTGTTTTAAAAACATTTTTGGTATGTAGTTGTTTAGTGATTGTAAACATACGCAATACATTTGAATTTCGTAAGAAAATGTTGACTCGTTTTTCAGATATAGAATTAAAAAAAAATTCAATAATTTTTGTAAAAATCCAAACAATACAAAATTTAACTTTTGATAATCAAATATTGTTGAAGCAATATAAGAGCTTATTTAAAAAAATTATTTAAATCAGTTCATAAGTTGCTGCGAAAATCAAAAAACAAAAGGTTTGTTTAAACTTCCAAGTTTAAACTCAATCGACCCAATGGTTTAGGCTGTAGGAGCGTGGACAAACATACAAAACAGACTGGACGGAATTGCGGGACCCACTTTCTTCGACTTCTCTACCATCGTAATATCTATTTGATTAAAATCTCGAGTTTGAAATTTTGCACGAATGCAAAACTTGCCATATAGTTCCTATACATAAGTCGCAAGTTAAAAGGTGAACTTTTCGGTTAACCCTTAATATCTCTCGAACCAATGACGCTAGAGTCTTGAATTAAATTGTATATTGATAATTGTAACGTGGTACTCAACCAGTATATTTTTGGAAAAAAAATCCATTTAACGGTTTTCTTAAAAATGAAAAAGAACTGCAAAATTTGTGTCACCTCGAAAATTTTACGAATAAAAAAGATTTCATTTCCAAAGCAATTCTGTGCAACGAAGAAAAAAACGAAAATTTTGAGAAAAATCAAAATGACAGTTTTTTTTTATAAAAAATAAAAACCTACAAGAAACATTACTCAAAGTTGGTAAAAATTAAATTTGGACTCAAATATCTTTTCAAAAACTTGAAATTATGGCTTCAGACTTATTATATTTTATAAAAAATAATGTTTTCAATATTCGGACAAAATTTGAGAAAAATCGAAGTTACAGCTCTTTTACAAAAAATAAAATCCTAAACAAAAAAATGATTAAAAGTTTTTAAACATTGATTTTAATAAAAATATTTTCTTCAAACTTTTTTTTTTTTTCACAGAAAATATTTATTTCGATATTCAGTAGTTTTGATTTTTGAAATCGAACAATCAGTTTTTTCAATAAAAAAAACAAGAAATAGTACTCAAATTTGGTAAAAATTGATGTTCGGTTCTTGATATCTCTCAAATTAATTTCATTCATCCCATTAGTAAAAATGTAAGAAATGCTTCTAAAATTGGTAACAAATTGTTTTCGACTAAAAATCTATTTAACAAATCTAGATTTTCAAACTAAACTGTTTCTTGATATGAAAAATATTGTTGGTAATTTAAAAATTTTTAAGAATAATTTAACTTTTTTAACCCAACACGAAAACTTACAAACTTTTAAGACGGGATGGGGAGTTAGTAGTGTGAGTCGCATCCAAGCCTCTTTATTTTTTATTATTTTATGATATTTTTTTCTTAAACTTTGGCATATTTCCTGCTGTACGAGTAACCAGTTCAAAAAGTGATGACAGCTTAAAGTTCTATACCTCTCAAAAACCATCCATTAAATCTAACCAGCTACGATTTCAAAAATAACTTGCAACAGCAAATATTAAATTGATTGCATCTTGTAAGTAACCAAAAAACTTCTATAAATCAATTATTATTTATTTAACAAAATATGTCTTTGAACAAAATTATTGACTAAGTCCTTTGATGTCATTCAACTGTATACCGGAAGTATTGATGTTATCTACCAATAGTCCTGAATGTCCTATGATTGAATTTTGAGAGTTAATAAGCCCATGGGCTCCTCCGGTGATGGTGGCACCATTCTCAATCAACCCACTGTTGTCGCCAACAATAATACTCTGACCCCCAATTAGTGACCCTTGACTTTGAAGAATTGCTCGTTGATCATTTAAAAGTGTAGCCTCTCCTCCGACTATGGACTCCTGGCCCGTTGTCAAACCCTGTACGACTTGCTCTCCAAGAATTCCCGACGATGATTGAATTTGTGACGAGATGATTGGGGTTTGTTGTTGTAAGATTGTTTGAACAGGCAGAACTGTACGAAGAACTGGTGCCAGAATTGAACTAATCACAGGTTGTTGGTTGTGAATTTCAGTTCTGCTTTGGTGGGTGATAGCTGTGGGGATGTGATTCACAATCGACCCAATTGTAGCAAGGGATGTTTCGGATTGTAGAACTCCAGGTCTAGCTGCAGCAACAGCCATGAGGGTAAAAACTCCAATCTGAATGGGGCAAGAAATAAGTATATTCAATTCATTATAAATTCTATTAAATTGTCACAAATATTTTCTAGTTTAATTCACCAAGGTAAACATTTTGATTTATGTTCGTTCTTCTGTTGACTTGGTATTCAAAAGAAAGATAAATAGATACTGATGCCATTTCATAGTCTTGCCAACTGCTTTTATAGCAAAAAGTGAAAGACAGACGGTTCTCCAGAAGCTGTAGTAGACAGCCCTTTTCCTGGTCTTCTCACACACATTGGCTGCAAGTTGTTTTCTTCTTTTGCGAAACTAAAAGTGAAATTGAAACCAATCTATGAGATACGTACTCTCGTCTACAGCCACCACAAGAAGACGTAAGATATTTTTGTTTGGTTTACTTTTAATGACACAATTTTAACTGAATCAGCGAAATATAGACCGTGAGTCTCGTGCGTAATCGGGTCTGAGGGAAGTCTTAATTTAAATTATGAGTCTTTTTTTTTGTGCGTTGAAAAAAACTTTTTTAAAAATTTAATTTCCAACCAATTAATATAATTAAACAAAATACAAAAACAAAACAGACCTTTCAACATTGGTCTTTTTGGTACAAATTAATTGGGATTTTTTTAATTACATAAAATAACTTGCTACTCTAAACTACATCTTTTCGTATCATGGTTCAAGAATTTTTTAATGTAAACAAAAACAGTAAAAGGTGTTTTTGTTTTGACAAGCATACCCAAAATAATATTTAAAAAGGTCGAAGGGACTTTTCAAACTGATTGCCTTATATTTTATCGTGTTTGCCCTTTTTAAGTTGCCTGATGGTTATGGTTTTGGGGAACGGGTACGGGTATGGGTACAGGTTCAGGATGCCTTGTAAAATCTTAAAGATCCATTAAAATAAAGTATATCCAAGAGTTTTTTGCAAGTAAAACAAAAAAGAACAACAACAAAAAAACATCCAAATGTGGTTTACTCCTTTAAATTTTGAAATTCCACATGGAAGGATTACATCAAACGGAAATGAACAAAATTTTGGTTAAGGGCAGAGTTGGTAGGCATAGGTTCTTTATTGGTTACTTTTTTTTTTTTTTGATTGCTTATTTAAAAATAAGAACGTAATACTGTTAGAACTAATTTACATGTAGAAGCATAACCATTTGAGATTATATAAAAAGGTGAAAATTATGGGTTAAGTTAAATGGAAATTCACTAACCGATGAATAAATGATGTTGTTGGGATTTTTGTTTGGAAAAAAACTTCTAAGAGGGTTTATAAGAACAAGAATGAAAACAAATTGAACAAAGAAATTTAATAAAATGAATTTTCTATACAAAAATTAGCCTTTGCTTCTTTTTCATTGTTTTGCTGAGGTGGAAAATAAATCAAAAATCACTTTAGTTATTTCCATCAAATATTTCTTGACATACGGTTTTTTAATTTTTAAATCATATCTATTTTTGATTTCAGGTTGAAATTTGACATTTTGTGTATTCAATTACTATTTTATATTGAATTAACATACCTTTATGGATCTTAAGCTTAAAAAACTGGCATTAGATCTACAGTGTTATCTTCCCATTAAATTGGGTTAACTATTGAGAACTAGGATCTAGTGAATTACAACTTTCAACCATTCCTGCGTGCGAGTAATGTTGTCAGTGATGGAAGGAACCTACAGTTTTAAGCCGAATCCGAACGGCTAATTTGAGAAAGCACTTTTTATGACAAGAATTACTCATGTAGAATTTGTCAATTTACCGCAAGACGCAGTAACCGTGAAAAAAATTTATATGGCAAAGGCAGTGACCAAACCCAAGACCTCTTACATGACAGCCCAACACACTGTGTGTTGTAAATTTATTTGTATTAATTCAATCTTAAACCTATCTTAAAGATAGACAAAAATTCATAAACCTAGAATAAATAACCATAACTTACAACTAACTTAATGGTCCCATACGGATACTAAGTTTTACATAAATACTACTTAAAATTATGTCCTCAAATAAAACTTAAAACTAACTTAAACTGCTTATTCTACCTACAAACTACTTAAAAATACAACAACCACAGCAGCAAATATAACTTTTTAAAATTTGTTGGTTTTCATTTGTCATTTTTTATTTTCCTTTTTTGTATATGTTTTTTATTTTTTGTTTTAATTATTATTTTTTTTGTATTCTATTCTATTCAACTTAAAACTAAACCCTAAAACTATAAACAAGTGTGTAAGCCGGCCAAAGCTTAAAACCCCATCCCGACTACTCACTATCAAGTGCCGATTAAAGCAGTTCGGCTCGAACACCCGAAACTTCTCCATCTGAAAAGGGGCACCGTTGAACCACACAGGACAACCATAAACCCATAAACGATCATCGGCCATATGGGGGCCATGTAGCAAATTACCTTCACTCTGGGATCAAGCCGACTGCTATAAAACAAACGTTTCGTCAAAGCGAAGGCTCCTCTGGATCTGGTTAGAGCAGCATTTATATGTCTGTCTTATTTTCAGTTTAAAGTCGTTGCAATATTGCTGAATTTTGTCGAAATCACGCTACAAGAGAATTCTAATAACCTCAACCTTTCGGGCCGTTCTGTACGCAATTAGATCGTCGGCGTACGCAATTGCCTTTGTAAGACTACCTATCAGATCGTTGGTGTAAATGCTGAAGAGAATCGGCGAATTCACCGCTTCCTGTTGAAGGCCATTTTTAATTGGGAATGTTGTGGTATAAGTTACATTGCCACTTTTGACAACAAACTTTCTACCATTAAGCATATCAAAAAGTATATACAACAATGGCTTGCATATGCCAAGATCAGTTTTAGGTAAAGACCCTCTAACCATACGGTGTCAAAGGCCTTTTCCAGATCAACCAGAACAGCACCTGTGCATTGTTGTTTTGATTTATTCCATTGGATATCAGAAACGAGTTTAGAAGTAGCATGAATTGTGTCATGACTCGCCTTGAACCCGAACTGTTTATCTGGAATTATATTGTTGTCCGCAGCCCACTTAGTCAGTGCCCTATTGATTATCTTTTCGAAAACTTTGCTGATACTCGGAAGAAGACTTATCGACCGAAGATTTGACGGGTTGGAGTTGTCCTTTCCCTTTTTCGGAAGAGGATGAACCACAGCACAGTCTAACGCACTAAAAATTTGGAAATGAAAATTTCTATTAGCCGAATTATCATTCTAAGAACTTCAAAAGAGTTGAGTATTATGGAGATGTTCGAGACGTTAAATCAATTTAGTCAAATTTTTGGCAGGACTTTAATTTATTACAAACACTTTCCATTAGAATTGTTAAGGAATTTTACTTCTGTAAAATATCTGCTAAGTGTTTTGGGTTTCTCCGAAAATGCAAAACAATTTTTATCCATTTTAATCCAGCCATTTCCAATACTTTTGTTGGTGAAAAACTTGAGTATAACTCCTTATTTGGGTTGGTACCCCATAAAGTCATAATTGAGTCTTTTGGATATAATTGTATGGGGTGCTCTTAAAACGATAGGCAATCGATATTTTACTGAGACTTTTGCTATTTTTGAACATTCTCCAGTAAAACAGCCAATTGCATTCCCCGCCTCAAAATCTTCAACCGTAATACCTGTGTTTCTTAAGATTGCTCATTAGTTTAAAAAAGAGTGTAAGTTAAGACGTACTGTTGAGAAAGATATTCTGTCTTTAGCCGTACTACATGAATGCTCAATATCTCTTTTCTAATCTTCTACTGCTTTTCTTATTGCTCGCACTATGTTTAATTATTATAAGGGTATTCATAACTAACAAGTGTGATTAGTAGTTTTTTAAGTTCCTATTATTTGAAAATTTGACTAGACGTAACAGTCTGTATAGAACTAAGGCCAGTGATATGGCAGGAATTAAACCATAGTCTATCACATCATTTTTAGTTCGTAAAATATTCGAGTTATCAGTTTTTTTGTATGTGTACAAAAATTGCCAATTGAATTTTTGTTAAATTCATATAAAATTTGCATGACGTTAAAATGTGCAATTTCAAATTTGATTGAAGTCGGTAACGTTATAAGTTTTTGAGATATTCGGGATAGTCAAAAAGTTTCCCTTTTTAAATTGCTATTGTAAGAAAAAAAAACTGAATTTTTGTAAAAGTCGTTTCTGCAAATTTTGATGTTGTATTCCGAGTTCTTGAAAAATTTAAAAAACAGGTTTCCTAAACGTATGGAACCAGATGTCAACATTTTCAATTCAACAAATAAGATCGATTACTATATAAGTTCCAATGGGAAGTTAAATATTTTTCAATCTACAATTCCCAAACTACCTTATGTTTGTTAGATTATAATTTGTTTACCTGGTTTCATGAAGGTTGAAAATGACATATCCGGTATGAGTCCAAAATAAAAAAAAACACACACAAAATCATACCGAAAAACGTTCGAATTCCCATAACAATTCCCAAGTCCCATTAGCAATTCAAAAACAGGCTTATAATACAATAAGAGAAATGTTGTATACATGTCAACATTATGTCTTGTTACGTTGTCTGATGAATATCTTGTCAACAAGAAGTTATGTAGGATGTTTATGGTTTTCATTCGCAAAATACATCTTGCATTAAAATCTGTTTTGATTTCAACGCAAATGCCTGGAAGACAGAATTGCCTCAATTTCGTAATTTATATGTGGAATTAGAAATTTACATATTAATGGTGGATTTGTTTAATGTTCAGGAATCCTCTGCTGCTTAATGATGTCACAAGCAGGACCAACGATGTCTACCTGGTTTAGTTTCAATAATACATAAGAATATAATATATTTATTTTATATTTAGACTGAATGACGCACAAATGTTTTATGTCCGTATTTTTTTGTATTATTAAAATAAAAAACCTCCCGGAATTGAATATTTTTGCTTATTCGTGTCCTTTCTTCTGCTCAATAAATAAACTGAATGAAATTGTTTTTATTCATATTTTAGAAAGGATTCTTAAGGATTCAGTCTTCCGTGTGAAATGTGTGCGTGGATAAAATATACGCTAAATGGGAACATAAGATATAAATACGAGAGAAGAAAAAATAATCCCTTTTATCGCACAATGAAAAGACGAAACCCAAAAATCAACTTTCTAGCATTGTTAGAAATGCATAACTTCCTGTGAGGAAGAAGGATAATTTGTCTGCTATAAACTTTTGTATGGAAGAAAAAATCGTCGTTCTTAGATGAAAGTCGTTTTTCATTGTCAATAAATAATTGTTTTATGAATAAAAACTTGAGCAAGTAAAAAGGATTTTCAAATGTGAGATTACAAAGGTACACCCGAGTTAACTTTACTTTGAAGCATTAAATCCGGATTAACTGAAGAACAGATGGGTTTGATGTTTTATAGAGTACTTAAGATCATTCCACATTCATTTGATTACCCCCTAAAAAACACTTCTTTTAAAATTTAGTGATTTATTTCCAGAGTTAATAAATTCTTTAAAATAAAGTGTTTTAAGTAAATCAGAAAAATTTTAACATCTTCTTTAAAAATTCCAGCGCAATTAGAACAAAAATAATAGAAGCATTCCCAAAGGAGTACTTAATCCTTTTTAACGATACATCCAATACTTGGGATAATCAGACACTTCTATCGTCTATTCTACTTGTCGAGATTGGTGTATCCTTCAATCGTGTGCCTAACAATTCTACAAAGAATACAATAATTTATCTAAGGAAATAAATACATTTCTGCACTTAGAAAAAAGGATTGAAGAGAAAAAGGATTGTTAATTTATTTATAAATATTTTAAACTTTTTGAAAATTTGAAGAAAAAAAGATTTATTTTTAATATTGGTAAAGAATTTTATGTGAAGTCTTGATTGTTGGTAAATATAATCTCAAATTGAACTTGGTTGTTTTCATTTTCTATAAGTTGAAGAAAATTTGAAGCTACGTTCCCATAAACTCAATATGAAACATGGACAACATATCAAAGTACATTTTTCTTAAGTTCATTTCAGTGTACTTGATGTACTCATATGACTCCTCCTATCACGTAGAAAGATGATACTTTCAAAAAATTACCCACTTAAACTCGTGAAGGTACCCAAGACTTGAGTTATTGTAAAAAATCCAGCTCCTATTTCCATCCAACTGAAAAAATGTCATGTTTTACTGTAATCTACCTTAAATTTGAGACATTCATTCTTATTTTTGTGTTATAGATTTCTATAAGTAGCTTCACATTCGCACATCTTACCATCAGTGTACTGTTTATTTTGAACATGGCTGACGGATGTTATGAAGCCAAATTTAAATCAATAAGGACTTGAAGTATTTTTTGTTTTTGTCTCCATGTTGATTGAAATCGATCCGTAGGATTAAAGGCGATAAATTGCGTACTTCACATAGAAGTTAAGTTTTTCATCTAAAATATAAGTCACTGAATTACTGAGTTGTCAACGGGAAGCCAATAAAATATCATTTTTTGAAATGGCAATCAAAATGTTAACGACAAAATGAAAGAAGTAAAAATATCTCTCAATGGATATTTTATCTGAATTGTATAAAATCTTTTAAAGGAAAATAAAAAAATAAAATATTCAATGGGATTGGAACAACAATATTATTTTTTAACTATTGATTGGATTGGTATTATACTAAACTGCTATAATGGGCAATTCAATAATAGCAATCAATGGTGTGGATCATTTAAAGAAAACATTGTGTACTTTATAAAATATGTAGGTTGTCTCAAATTATGTTTTGTATTTACTTTAAATCTTAAACACATGTTTTCATTTATAACAATGTTGAGAAGCCAATTTATGTTACAATTTATTGAACAAAATAAGACAAATTGTGATGAAAGTAAGTTGTGGAAGAAGAGTGAACTATTTGTATTCTACAGAATCAAGATTTTATCATTTTCTATTACAAACATTTTGAAACAATAGTGTAATAACTCTAACCTTGTATTTTTAGGAGAAGAATATCATGACGTTTTTTAGCCTTCATACTTACCCAAAGTTAAAGTACTTTTTGTTTTGTTTTGGAAATCAGAAATTTAAAATATTTGGGAAATCGACATGATGATATTTTATTGTTTGTTTTGTTATTTGAAATGTCTTTTATGAGTATTTTGGAATTAAAAGATTCCATTTCCATTTCTTCTATACACGTGGTGAATTTGGAATAATAAAAATCATTGTAAACATATAATGAATGAATTTTGTTTACAATTTGTTACAAAATGAAACATTTTTACGATTGCGATCTATTAAAAAATACTGTATCAATGACATTAACTATAATAAAAAATCGATACATAAATTTTGTCTTGCTTTAATTTCAAATAAAATCGAAGAAACATATAAAAAATAACATAATTCTTGAGCCAGATTTTTATGATTATCGTTAGCTCATTTTAAAAAGCTAAATATAAACAATGTATTATGGGATCGTTTTTTATTGAGTAAATGACGTTAAAAAGTCTGCAGGCACAAATTATTTAGTTTACAATTAAATTTATTGCTGAATTAAGAAATAGCAAAACAATTACGAATTATGTGGAAGAGATACAAACTATTATTTACTGCCTCAGTTTCGTCAAAATTGAAAAATTTCGGTCTCGTCTCTGTTTTGGTCGTGATTTTTTCTCATCAGTTGTTTCATCAGTGGTCTCAAAATCGAAATTTTTAGAAGTCGAAATCGGAGCCATTCTTTAATGACAGTTAATGGAGTTTTCTAGTAGTAGTTTAATTAAAAAACAAATTAAAACATTTGCAGGTTTGTATAAGTGTAATTTTATTTCATTTCACGAATTGTCTCTTTTATTTAGAAAAACAATCTAAGACACGAAAAGACCGAAGAAACTCTCCGAAAATGTCTGTACACTCGTCTCGGTTCTACGAGAATTCGTATATCCCAGAATTTATTTTTAGTTTCAAAAATGGGCTTATATTCAGACATATTCTTTATAAAAGCGATTTTTTTAAAGTAATAGCAAAGTCTTTTTAAAAAAACATAGACATTTTTTAAATGTATGAAATCTTTATTTTAATCTATAGTACGGTCCATATAATTTAATGTTTAAAGATTATTTCATGCAAATGTTGACCTTGCTTGCGCCTCAAATGGTCCACCCGCTTAGTCCAATTTTTGGCTTACTCTTCCCAACATTTCGGTCGGTATCTCACGAATAAATACTTCAATGTTGTTGAAGCGGGTTCGTCTGTATAGACATGAGCTTTAACATAGACCCACGCAAAATTGTCCAAAAGCGTTAAATCGCACGATCTAGGCGGCCAATTGACCGGCCCCGAACGTTTAATAAAGAAATCGCCTTTTAATAAGTCCATTGTTGTTCGTGCTCTGTGGCATGTGGCACCGTGTTGAAACCACATGTCATGCAAGTCAAATTCTTGAATTTTGGGCAAAAAAAAAGATGGATATCATCTCTCGGTCGCGTTAACCATTCACATTTACGATTTGCATCATCTTTGAAGAAGTACGGTCCAATGATGCCACCAGCCCATAAACCACACCAAAATGTGACTTTTTGTGGATGTATTGGTAGCTCTTTCAATGCTTCTGGCTGATATTCACCCCAAAATCTACAATTCTGATTATTTGCGTACCCATTGAGCCAAAAATGAGCTTCGACGCTGAACACAATTTTTCGGTAAAAAAGTGGGTCTTCGGCCAACTTTCCAAGAACCCATTCATCAAAAATTGTACTTTGCAGTAGGTCGTTCAGCTTCAATTCTTGCACCAGCTGTATTTTGAAAGGCATCACACTTAAGTCCTTCCGCAAATTTTCCACGTTGTTGAGTAATAGAAGACCTATTGCTGCGAACGGCGACCAATCGATAATTGATGGTCATCATTAACACATCAGTTTTCACTCTACGTAAGCATGTTGGTTGCTTTATGTTCAACAATGTAAATTTGGTGCAAAATTTAGTCACGAATAACCGTTTCTGTGGGTCGATTAAACTGACCATAAAATGGAAGAAGTGCGCTATGAACTTTCTTAACAGAACACGCATTTTGAAAATAAAATTCAATAATTTGCAAGAGTTGTTTGTTCGTAAGACGATTCTCGGCTAAAATATAGACCAAACTCAAGATGTTTGACAGTGAAACAAAACACGAAACGTACATCAGCTGTTTAAACTAGTGTTTCCAAAAAATATAAAAGCTTAAAAATCACCATTTATAAGCAGATTAAGACAGTAAACAAATTTGCTGGGATTTTTAAGTTGCTCACAGTTCAATATTTTTTGCCAAATTATAATACAAAACATTTTCTTAATAATTATATTGCTGTTGCTCGAAAATAATGCCTAGTGGGCCACGTGACGGAAGGCAACTTAAGTTGTTAGCAAGAGTAAACTCTTAGATACTTTAAGTTGCTAGCAACTTAGTTGCTCAGAAGGCCCTAGGTCTTAATTTTGCACATACAAAAACGGTATTCTTAATCATTATTTAAGTCCAAAACAAGAAAAACACACAACGTGTGTCAAAAAAAGAGACTAATAGACCAATTATGGCTTGAGTTTTTAGAATTTGTTCGACAGTTCGGTTAAAGCTATAATTGAAATTTCTGTTAGTGAAACAAAATTTCCCATAATTTACTACTCCATTGGAATCAGACATTTGAGGTTAGATTTGACATTGAAAGTTAAATAAATATAAATGTAAATACGATTTTGTTCCGAATTGTTAATTCCAAAATAAGCTGTTCATTGAGAACAATCTTATCATTGAAAAATTAAAAATAAACTAAAAGAATAATTCTGGGTTAAATAATAAATTTGTTGGTAAAAAATTGCAACTCATACCCACGTTTTTTTGGCATTCTATAAACAGTATAGTAGAAAATTCCCAAGAAAACCCATCGGCAGTAGCTACATTTTTGTATTTAAGAATTGGTACAACTGAAAGAAGATCTGTCAGAATAATTATAATAAAAAACACAAATAGAAGAAAGTTTTGTGAAAATCAAAAGTTAAAATTAAAACTATTAATACGACAATTTTTAAGAAGAAATGGTAAAAAAACTTCTGTAAATTGAGATTCTATAAAAAAAGATTATTAAATAATTGCAGCTTTGACATAAAATAAAAACTTCAAGAAGGGGGTTTGTTCATGGACTACTACATTAACATGTGGTGTTGAAGCAAGCTTGAAGCTCACCTCAATTCTTATATATACAACTGAACCGAGTTGAAATGAGCTTAATTCGACTCGATTTCGGTCGGGGATCGGCGTCGAGTCAAAATTTGTGAAGAAAAGTCTGTGTGGCAGAGTTGGTTTTACAGATAATGCATTATGGTCCGTTTATTTGCATGTTTGGGTACAATAATGCACATGGAGTGGGTATCATATTCTTATATGGTGCTGAACTATTCAGTTCTTCATTGTTTAACTCGAACCAAACTATCTCACTTGCACTTCATAAGAAACATCAAAACAGCATTTGCATTTTAGAAAGTGCTGTCAAACTTAATCATTTTTAAATCTTTTTGTTCTGTGGAAACACCAAAAAAATGTATTTAATCTTAATTGAGATAAACCTTTGGTGGAAACATAGCAAAATTAATTATCGTTTCTATTGTTTTCTCTTGCAAAATAAGCCAAGTTAGTCCATTTCCATTAACAAAACTAAATAATATCAACAGTAACATATTAATTTTATTCCCCATTGGAAAACACATGATTAAAAATACACAACTACTCAACGAACACAGCCATCGATATACAAATGCAATATGAATCGTACCAAAATTTTGGGAACGAAATCATATAAGATCCATTCGAGACTCTTAAAAATGTAAAAACCCCATCCGTAGTAAGATTTTACGTTAACTTTTATTGGTAGTATTCATACTGCGGATATTGTTTTTGTGTAAAATCTGGTGCAGGGAATTGACTTCACAGGAGCTACCTTCACAGGGGAACTAACTCCACCACTAGTGGGATTTAATTTAACCTTTTTTTGGTGATGTTACTTCCCACTGAAGGTGGCAGATAATTTCACTTTTTTGTGGGAATGAATTTCACTTTCATGTAAAGTTAACATAAGTCAAACAAAACAATAATTGATAGCATGGCGTACTAACAGCTAGGTATCTAAGGGGGGGTATGCTGCCCCCCTGTAACCTCCCTGCTTGGGATCACTATAGGATTTGGGCTGGGTGCGAGTTTGGGTATATACAAAGACTTCACAAAAAAAAGTGAAATTAATTCCTACTAGTGGTGAAGTTAGTACCTATGTGATGGTAGTTCCCGTGAAGTTACTTCCCTGCACCGTAAAATCCTTTTATACTATTTATAGGTTTTTTTCAACAAATTACGGGTATTATCTCCATTTTAATATCAAATATGATAAACTTGACTTTCTTAAGCACTTTTAAATGTCGAAACAAAATGTTCAATAATAAAAATCAATGATAGCTTCAAGATGTCAACTAGAATTGGTTTTGATCATCTTAACCAATCATTGAAAATTTTTTGGCAGGTTGTTTATAAAAATCATTTAAAATTTCTGTCAAGAACAAAATTTCAAAATTGAATTTTACCGAAAAATTTTTACTGACAGCAATTTGTCATTGAAATTGTGTATAATTTGAACAAACATTTGTGGAACTATTCGTTTTACTTTTGCATATTATATGAGTTTTAGGTGTCTGAAAAAAAATTACATTTTTAGCGGAAAATAACTCTTAATTAAACTTCTTTAATTTAAGATTGATCAGTATATAATTCTCTTTCTTAATCAAAAGGAAACACTTTCAAAAATCCATTTCCGGATGATTTCAATGATTGCTCTTAACTGTTCCCTAAGAGAAGTGTTTCAGGTAGGTACCCTACGCATTTAATTTTTGAGAACTAAAACATGAAGTGGAATTTCATACAGAAGGAGCAAGTGGGATACAAAAATGACAGTTATACCCATTCAAAAAACTATGCCTAGTGCAGTTTTTTTTCAACTTATAATTTGAAAAATTAAATCAAAGTGATACTTTGCACTCTTATATGATTTTGTATAAACTGCTTTTTTGTTAATGCATCAATTTGTTTTTAACCAACCCGAACAAAAGAACACATTTTTTTTTAAGTTACACTCGATAAACCAAAAATGTATTCTGTAGTGAATTTGAAAATAAAGCTTACCTTATATAAAAGGTAAAGGATGATTTAATTTCTTTGGTCGATGGAAATTTTATTATATACAAAACTGAAGGAAAAAGGTTCCGTACACAGAAACAAATCTAAGTCATATGTGTAACTGATTATTAGGATTTCTTTTGTTCAAGCTCCATTAAATATCTTAACATTTTTTTCTCATATGTATATATTACCTCAAATATATTGAAAAGACTGACAGGAGTACAAATGTTGGTGATGTTGAAACTTGTCACTTTCTTAACAAAAACATGCCATTCTTCAGTTGGTCTTATTTTTGTTAAACATATACATGAGTATGCATGTACAGACTATTCATTCAAAGTTTCCTTTTGGGAATATAAATTGCAATAAACCGAAGTAGATTCAAACGAAAAAAAGAAGGAAAACATATAAAAGACCAAAAAGATTTAAGGACAACGTTCAATTTAATTCATGAGAGTCTTAAGTGAAAAAATAAAGATAAAAGTTACAAGAAAACATTAAAGTAATTATATTTATAATGGAATAATTAATATACCACGCATACAATTTGATATGCTGTCTGGCTTTCAAAATTCAAAATACTTCAATGTTCTGAAATATGAATGTTCAACTTTCATCAGAAGTCTCACCTATCTTTGTCTACTTTCACATGAATATACAAATAAATAAATAAAATTTATTTTATGGGAAGATAATTTAATTTTGTTGAAAAAAAAACATACACATATACAAGATACAAGATAAAAAAAATGGGTGTAACATAAAATTCGTGTTAATAGACCAATTATGTTTAAAATTTGTTGACCGAATATTCTATTTTTGATTAGGTCCTTCGCTTCTTTAATGTCTCTTAAAATATGAATTAAGGGGGAAGAAAGTGTCTTTAACTACTTCCTACATCTACAAAAATATTTTACAAAGAAAATAAAAATAACTGGAATCCATATGTTGCAAGGTCAAGGCAATTTAAAGGTTTGAGAAGTCGAATTCGAAGAATTTATTTTGAGTGAAGCAAATTGCGTGGGTAAGGATTGTGTTACTAATTGTTGCTTTATCGCACAAAAGTTATACGTATAAAAATGCTGACTTATTGGGTTATTCATTTTGACTTTTTTTCGAAAGGTTTTGTATTTGTCCCTCAAATTAGAAATTATTGCAATCTATATGATCTGTGGTATTGGCAGTTTTTACATATCTGGTTTCAAATTCCTTAAAATTTTTTCTGAGGATCAATCGTCATTTATATTTCATTAAAAGAGCAGAGTGAATAACATAACATCAAAATTCGCGGAACGCAATTTCAAAAATATACAGTAGGTGATTTATTTACTATAGCCATTTTTGAAAAACATGGACATTTTTGTAGAGTATGTCTCATCAACGAATAACGTTAACGACTTCAGTTAAATTGTATTTATAGACAAATTAGGGTTTCTAGTATCTTAGAAGTGTTGCCATATCGGGAATGTTTGGAGAAAAACTTTCTCAGATATAACACCTGAAAAATAGCAGCAACGATTACCTGGAAACTCCAGTCTTTCATTAACAGTATTCTACAAAACATGTTATGGCTTTTCTAGACCAATAATATATATAATGAAGAAATGTATAGGATGATGGGTCAGGAATCCATGGACGTTACTATACAAAGGCGAAAGTGGCAGTCGATTAGACATACTCTTTGAACAGGTAATGGCTACATTACAATACGGGAATTGTAATGGAATCCACTCGCAGAAGATTCGGGAAACCTTGAAGTACTCGGAGTAAAACTGTCGAAAAGATATAGTTGAGATTTAGGAAATTTGGGGGAAGCTCAAACACATCACCGGATGATGTAGAAGCAGTTGAGACTCTATTCCCCTGAGGACATAAGTAAGAAAGAAAAAACATTGAAAGTCTTTATTTATCGACAAAAAAAAGCAGCTTAACTAATTTAATAATTAACTGCATACTTTTTGGAAAGCTATGAGCGTGATTCTCATCGTAGCCCCTTTTTGGAAGTTCATGTCGTCATGAAAGTTTTATCATCTCAGCATCTGGAGCCATTAGGTGAACGTATTCATTGTGAAAAACTGGAAACACTATAATCGAATTTCGAAATTTTAATGATGCAGGAATTTAGGGCTCGTTGTTGCTAATTTAATAGTCTAATGCTGACTTGGTTCCAAAAACCCTTCCTCAGCTTGAGGTGAAGCTGGAAACACTATACCTGAAGGTTCAACATTTTTAAAAATTTCACGATAAGGATATTTATAGGGCTCAAGTTTGCGGAACTCCAGATTGGTTTTAGAAGCAATAACCCCTAAAATTAAGTCACAAATTTGAAGTTTTTCGATATTATCTAAACCAAACGAAATTTTAAAACACTAATGATGGGTTAATTTAGGCCTAACAAATGACTGAACTTGAAAGCAAAAATAACTCGCTTAATTTTACGAATTTAATTCGTAATTCTTTGGCAACGAAATTTATGAGTGTTTCAAATGTCTTTGCTGTAGTTTCACTGGTTCACACTTTTTAAAAGATTCAGTTGTCTTGAATTCGAATCTGGCCTTTGAAATTCTTTATCATATCAGGTTTCTGAAATAAGTTCTTTTAAAGTGATAAAAAAAACAAAAACTAGGTGTTTTTGTGATTATTTTGTAAAGCAAAAATCTTTGTCTTTTACAGCTTTTATCATTTAAGAATTGTATTTAGTTTCTGAAAAAAAGTTAAGAGTCTTTATTTGAATATATGTGAACTTTTGAGGTAACCTTGAATTTTATGCGTTCATAGTTTGAAAAAAAAAAAATGCGTTTTGGAAATAATTTTTAGAAATACGATTTTTACTTCTGCACAAATTTAAAAACGAGTAACAATAGATTCGTTACAAGAACACAAATTACTCTCATTTTGACATTTTCTGTTGGAAACCATTTGGAATAAATGGTTTAGCGTTTCTTTAAGAGAAAAACTACTTCATGTTTCTTAGAACGCCTCAAAACCCTTTCAAAATGTTTGTATTCGAATTTTTAAAAGTGGGGTTTAAATTAAGGTCATCAAAATCCATTGGGAAAGTTCAGTTTGATTGCCAGGAAGAAAACTTAAACAACATGTGAAATTTTAAAGCGGTCATGATATGTACTTTTATTTATTCATCAATATTCGATTAACTAAGTTCTTCTGAACACTTTATGAATCCAGGAAAATATATGTTTAGAATTTTCCTAAAAATAATATCAACTAAATTCAAAGTAAAAAATTAAAATTTTAATTAATTTATTGCAAACGAAAACCTCAAAAGCGAGTTATTTCATTGACCTATACTCAACATTCCTGAAAAGAAAATGTCTCCAATATATTTGACCAACGAAACGTTAACAAAAATCATGTTTACATAGATATATGAACATAAATTCCATTTAATCATTTTTAATTCTTTTTTGTATAATCTTTCTCTCTTCTCTATTTCTGGGTATAGAATTTTAACTTCAAAAGGTTTACTTTACTTTGAAGGGATGAAGTTATTGAAAACATAAAAAAAGGTACATAGTTGAAAAAAAGGGAAGGTGTGTATATCTACCTTTCTATTTGAAAGTATAGAAAAAAAACAAATTTGTCCTCCAACCTTTCCTAACCTATTGGTTGGTTCACCTTTAATTCTGTTTTCAAAAAAATACATTCCATAAATCCACCGATCCAATTTAAAGATAAAGCTTTTTTTTGTTGTTGTTGTTTTTTTCTGAACCCTAAAAAACACAACCAATTCAACCCAAAACGTTTGGCCAATAGAACATTGTGACATTCATCATAACAAAAATGATGATGACTTGTAAATTTGGCTCCAATCGGGACAACAATTACCTATAATAACATAGTACAGTGTAACAGTGTATAAAGGTCGTGGGAGGTGGTGATCCTAGAGATGGGAATAGTGGCTGGAGTTTTGTATATATGAGGTCAGTAAATTCACGCCGATTAAGCAAGCTTTTGCGTTTTTAATTAAAATAAATTGTGGGCGCCATGCCATCGCGTCAACGACACAGGAAAATAAACTATATACCACCATAACAATGTCGTTTAAACAATTCATGCAAATTGGAATTTTTAAATCGGCTATACTGTATATTGACTGTTTTCATTGTGGTGTTATGGATTTGATTAAAGCTTCAACAACCATTAAAAAGGTTTGTTGCTGGGACTAAATCAAAAATAATTCGGGGTATTTTTAGATGAGAATTGATTTTGTGTCTGTGTTTTTCGATTTGTCTCTATTTAATTACGTATTATTTATTTCCATATTTTGGATCTTAAATAAAAGAATGGATAAATAAAATTTGTTATCATGTTTCAAAATAAATATTTACAGTTACATTATATGTTTGAAATTTTATTGAAGGAAAATATTTATTTATAAAATTTCAATACTAAACTAAGCTAATAAGTTTTGTTTATATTTGGATTTTATTATAATTAAAACAAAAGATTAAAATGAATGGGACAGAATTACAACTTCTATCGAAATTAATACAACGTTTAAATTAAACTTAATGAAAGGATAAAAGTCAGTAGTTTTTGATTTCAATCTTATGAATAAGAAAATGAATCTATTAGGTTAATAAGTTAGAACCGAGAATGCAAAGACTTCAAATGAATGCAAAGAATACAATCAAATGAGTGCATTCGATTAATTACAATCAAATTTAAAGTCCCAATCTTTAGGTTCGTTGAATAAAAGCAATTTTAAAGTTAAATTCAAACTTAAAGAAAGATTGAATTTAAGTAGTTTTTGACTTCAATCGTATGAATTGCAAACTGGATCTATTAAGTTCATAAATAAGAACGTAGAATGCAAAATAATGCAAAGAATTCAAGTAAATGCAAAGAATACAATCAAATGAGTCAATCATTCGATTGATCACAATCAAATGATTGGTGATTGCAAAATTTAAAGTCGCAATCTTAAGGTTAAGATTGAATGAATGCAATTTTAAAGTTGAATTCAATAAATGAATTATGATAATTACATTCCCAAGTTGCTGCATATTTTAACAAACTTGGCTGATTGTTGAAATTCAAAGTGTTCGAATTAAAATTGATTATTATAGTAAAGATATTTTAAATATGTCGTTAAAATGGGTTAATGGATCCAATATTTTTCCCAATTTTGATGGGTGATACGTAGGATTGAACTCAAACTAAAATGATATTAATATTATGTTTATCTTTTTATTTCTGACAGCAATATTTAAATCCCAAAATAATTATTGGCCAACGATATAAATGTGAACTTGCCATTAATTCAAAATATATTTTTGTCTATATACAAAGGTATTAGCTCGTAAACTTTTGAAATCACAACTGAAATTTGTGTACAGTATAAAAATATAAAATTCTATAAATATTTCGATTCAAATAGAATCCTCAGGCAAGTCCTTTTGAAGTGCTTCCTTTTTTCATTTCCTATTCGTAGATGAAAATACCAATTTATTGTGATTAATGTTGTGGAACAAAATTAATTTTTAGCGTATTTCATTTTTGAATATCCAGTTAAAGATTATTTATTTCAGGAACAAAAACAATTCTTCCTTTCAAATCGTTTTAGTTTAATGAAGTGAATGTAATAAGATATTGGTCTAATTTGTTTCCATTTTCAATACTCAAAGGCAGTATTTCGAGGAAATTAGAAATTGACTCTACCATATTTTAGTTAAATGTGTGTTGGAAATAACACTAAAACGATTTGTTTATTGATTTGAAGAAAATGAAAAGTTAAATCTAATTGGTAGTGGTTGGTGGAATGTTTTCATAGTATAATTGGATCCTTAAATAAAAGACTTTAATATTCTTCTTCAAATAAAAGTTATGAACAAAGTTGTTTGAATTACATAAATTAAATATCACCAGCAGGTGGTTTTTCCCATGAAAATGGATAAATCTCATAGAAAATTTTGACTTTGTTTTAACATTTAAATTAAGGGCTTAAGTTTCCAGTCATTTTTTTTTCGGAAAAAACAATAAAAATAAATAAATTAAATTACAAACAAAATTAATTTTCAAATAAATATTCTTAGAGTGGGTAAATAGTTTATTTATAAAAGTAAAATGTTCAAAAATTGGCTGTCTAGAGTCGTCAGTTTGACTTTCAGACATTATGAAAAGATACAAACTTTTAAAAATGGCAAGACAGAAGTGATAATTTATGAGAATTATTGTATTTTAAAATCAGATAAATTCCTTCAAAACTGGGCCAATTGGAAGTCTCGAAAAGTATCATCTAAGGTAGAGTATTGGCATAGACCTTATTTTAAACTGTAACAAAATGTTCACAAATTTTTTAGTAAGTTTTAACTATTGCAATGGTTTGTTGGAATGTATTTTAAATATTTTTATCAATAACGTAGTTAAAACTTATCAAATATCAAAAGTTGGCAGCTTCAAAATTAACATCTGCTCAAATTAGGAATTGTTTAAAATGAAACTCCTTATTGAACAAGACTTTATTTTGATAAAGTTTATTCTGGGTTTCAGTCGATGTTTTGTAACGTTTAAAATATTCTGTATGAACAAACTACTGCAGGGCAAAATTCTATGTTTCAAAACTAAGGTTGGGGTAAATTTTGTACTGCAAAATGCTTTAAATATGCTAAAAAATCATTTTTATTTTGTAAAAAGTCAAGGTATGACGTACATTTTTCACTTACCATACTCAAAAAAAACATGTTCAGGTAAATAATCTTGAACGTGTAAATGATTCTATGGGACCAATCTTTTTTGTACTAGAACTGTGGCGAGAGTTCTTAAGGATCTCAACGTTTATAAATCCTCTGGCCCAGATGGTATCCCCGCTATTATTCTGAAGAGGTATTCTTCCAAGCTAGCGAAACCACTGCGTAAGCTTTTCGTATCGTATTTTTTTTTATCGTATTCTTCTGGGGTCGTACGGAGAAGTTGGAAAACTGCATTTGTTCAACCAATCCCAAAAAAAAACGAGTCTCTTTCTTCCACAAATTATCGAACAAAAGCACCAACGTCTCTTCTTCCCAAGGTCATGGAAAAGCTGATTAATTATCAGCTTAAGAAATATTTTGAGAAACTTTCGTCGCAATAGGTCCACTTTTGATCTCATGGTTCATTTCACCGAACAGTGGAACAAATCTTTACATCGTTTTGGAGAAAGTAAGATTATTGAACTTATTTTCAAAAGCTCTCATATCGAAAATGCGTGCTTTCGGTATCGACGAATCTCTACTTCGTTAGATTAGAAATTTTCTTCCGAACCATTCAATACAAGTTGTTTTGGACGAATTCAAGTCTGAAACCCATATAATAAATGCTGGTGTGCCCCAGGGCTCCCTTTTGTCACCGACACCTTTCCTCATTTTTATAAATGACCTCTTGTCTGCTAGTTCTAATCCAATACATTGTTTCGCTGACGATAGCACTCTTAGCATTTCATATTCGTTTTCAGATTCACATCCTTCTTCTTCGGATGTGGAACTGCAACGGCAAAATATGACATCCTCGACGTCCTCAGAATATGCATCAGCAACCACGTTTTGTGGAGCAATCACATACGCGATGTCGCCAAAAATGCCGCAAGATGTCTAGGTTTTTTGAGTAGATGCAAGAAATTTGTATCCCCGCCTGAGCTGGCTACAATCTACAAAACCTATATACGTCCAAAACTTGAATATATTTTTCATCTCTGGGCTAATGCTCCACTAACTTATTTAAGCCTCTTGAACAGTATTCAAAGAAGACCTTTTAAATAATGATTGGTGACTTAAACATCATCAACTCTTTTAAGTCACTTAAACATCGACGAAAAGTTTCTTGTCTCACCCTTTTTTACCGTTATTATAATGGACTATGCTCTAATTCGCAAATTATAAAACAAACAAAAAATGTATTCTTAGAACCGTAACGTGATAAAGGACTTGGGTTCTAAAGTCTTTTTCACGGCTACTGCCTCTTGCGAGGAATTGACAAATCCCCCAAAAGTAAACTTGTTATGAAAAGTGCTTCTCAAATTAGCCGTTTGGATTCGGTATTAAAACTGAGGTCCCCTCCATCCCTTGATACATTGAGAGTTGTAAGTCACTAGGGCCTAGTTCTCTACGGACTGTTTGGCACCCAATTTATTTTTAATATTCTTTGGATAAACATATTTTGCGTGAGGTTTCTTCCAAACTTAAAAGCTGTTACATTGTAGTGAAAATACAGAGTTTTTGTCTTCTTTTCTTTAGTAGCGTATTTTTGTAAATATGCTTAATAGAGCATCTATTTTTAAACCATGTGCCTTACCACAATTTTATTCGAAAAAAGATACCGTTTCGATTCAAAAGTAAAGTATGATTGATTTCTCAATGTTAAGAACACCAAAAAGGAGGTTTAAGCAGATTTCCTGCTATCCACTATCTTTCATCCCAAGGTGAAACTTTTTTATCACTAAAAATATACATCAGTAACATACAGAATCTTAATCAGAAAAAGTTCTGAAAAAGGGCATTTTGACCCGCCTCCGTTTAATCACAAAAATTAACTGAAGGCATGCACATGTATCAAAAATTGGTAGTCAAAAACCACTAAGAATAAAACTTAACAGCTTACCTATCAAAACATTGATTTGTAACATTTGCAGTTATGTTTTTATAGTTTTCATGTTAAGTTTTCTTATAAATCTCTTATCTAATAAACTGGGTTTGATAAAAATAATCAAAATCTTTGATTTATTCTTCCCTTCAGGCAGTATTTGTGGTTGGTTAAGCATCAATGTGTTAAATTTTATTGGACATTATAACCAAGTATTATTTTTATTATTAATATTTATAAACACAGTTTTCAAAACACTCAAAAAACAAAATACAAACAAAATCCATTGCCTTTGGAGAATAAACTTCCTTTGGCGCTTACACAACACACACAAGACACACAAAATTGAATACACTGTCGAAGACGACGACGACTACGACCATCGAGCGTTCGAAGCGGGAAACTTATTTTGTGAATTTTGCAAAAATAAACGTTAACTCCTCAAGCAGACAGTTGCTCAATATCCTGTGATAACGTTTTGATTGAGGAGCTATCTGCGTAAGTCAATAAGCCAAAGGCCTCAAACATAAATACACACTAGGTACACATTTTGTCCTTCCCTGTCTCTGACGCAATTTCGCTTCTTTATTTTGTTTTCCTCCAAAGAATATAAGAACACCGGTCAATGGAGTACCTAGTATCATTTGCCTCCAATAGTCGTCCTCGTGCCTGTCGTTGTATCGATGGGTATTTTAAGGATTCAATAGAAAAATAATAACCTTGCCACACACCCTTGTGAGCTCCTAATCACCTACTTTGAGTTGGAAGGCGGAGGCGGCGCGACGGCGGCGGCGATGGCGGCCGGCATTGCTGTGGGTCTGATATGAAAAAAAATATATGCCGCACTCCGCATCCGCACATTTAACAAGTGTATCTTCTAAGCTAAGCAAAGCAACCACTTGTTCGGCATCGGCATTGGCATCGGCAGCATGACATTGGAAGTCGAAGTATATTTTAGTTGGTATCTTGAGTTCACCGGGTAAGGAACATATTTTGTCGGCAAGTTGCTAAAAAGGTCTTCTCCAAGGATAATAATGTTTCGTGCGAGTCTCTCTCGATGTTTGCCAAGCCTTCTTCTTCGCACTCGTCGTTCTTTGTGAACTAAAAGTGGTTACATTGGAATTTAATATTGAATTTAAAAGAATGTTAGTTTTTCGCTACCAATAAGTTTTTTTCTTCTTGAGAATAAAATTGGATACAATTTAAATAACCCTTGGGTCTGTCGGTGGCGCGTCAATCGTGGGTGTGAACAAAATTTTATAAAAAAAGAGTGTTCATTTAGCTTACTTACGTTACGTATCGCTTGTGGGAATAAACCAAGCTGTGTTTGTTTTTTTGTTATTTTTTTCGAACATATTATAGACGGATCAAGTGTATGGAAGAATGTGCGAAATCTAATTAGCGCAGACGATAACTTTCGGATTAGGACTAAGCTTAAACGGATTATGGAAGGATAAGTGAGTTAACGTCATTTTATACTTTGGTAATTTAATGAGTTGAATCTTTGAGATAATATGGTGGATGCGGAATCGTTTTCGTTTTCGTCTTTGGTTTATTTTCCAATTAATTTGGTGGGATTTTATCAAAGAGTGCATGGATGATAAAGCATTATGTAAGAATATGAAGCTTTTCAAAAACTCTTTATAAAAGGACCTTTTCTATAGGTGTTTTGTCTAGACTACTGCAAGAAGATCAGGGAATATTTTAAGGTAAAATATTTAGTGTTTTTTTTATTGAGTTGTGAAAGAAGTTTTACCAATTTTTGACTGAATTTATTATTACATCAGTGTTTTTTTTGGTTATTCAGTTTTGAATAATTTTGCTGTGGAGAAGAGAAATCAGTAATCATTTTTAAATATTAAAATTACTAATATTTTTAAAAGAGTCGAATTGTCATTGAATGATTTGTTTTCTAGTGGTTTCGCTGTTGAATCCCAAAATTCATACTTTCCTGAGATTTCATGTCAACACCAAATCCATTTGCGCAAAATGTAATTTGCACTTTCGCGAACAAATTTCAAAAAGTATGCAATGAAAATTTAAGCTTAAACCGTTTTTTGTCGAAATATTTGGGACAGTTTTGGTCAAATTTCACTTTAAAAAATTTCTAAAAATTAAAAACACTTTTTTATTATAAATAAGATGAAATTAGTCTGAAGTCAATGTCTTTATTCGGTCTCAAGATATAAAAAGTTAAAATTAAATTTGTACATATTTTAAGGGGTATTATTTTTAAGTTTTTGATTTTTGGAAGAAAATCCGGCAATTCGAGTTTTTTTTTAACTACACCAGATGTCAAAAACGTTTTTATTCTTGTCACAAAATTATTCTGAAGGAAATATCATTTTTTGTTCTTAAAGTATTCGAGAAAAAAAATATTTTTTCCAAATGTTTAATTTGAAAAAAACACTTTCAGTTGAATGCAGTGTGAACTTATTTCCAATCTTGTAGGACTTCCTAATGTATAAAAAACATATTACAATTTAAAGGAAGTGAGTTATTATTTTTTGAGATGTTTTGGGTCAACCTAAGGCTAAATGCCTTCAAGTTGATTTTAGTGGTATTACTTATTTTTTACTTCTCATCGTTGAGGGTCCGATTTGTCCAATTGACAATTTTTACATCTCTCAACATTTCGAGGACACTAGGGACTTGAATTAAATTTTATATAATATATTTTAACTTGATTCCCAACAAGTATATTTTTGGAAAAAAATATCCAACTAATGTTTTTTTTATAAATCTAAAAAACTGGAAAAAATGTGTCACCTGTAAAATTTTATGAATAAAAAAATGTACGAATAATTTTGTGCAACGAAAAATAAGGTTTTTAACATTGAGTAAAATTTTGAGAAAATACGAATTGACTTATTTTTTTTTATAAAAAATGTCTTTTCAAAAATTAAAAATATTGGTTTGAAACATACTAATCTCACATGAAACACTGTTTTCGACATTTAAAAAAAATATTATTGTCAAAATTGAGTAACATTTGGAGACAAATCAAATGGACAATGTTCTTACAAAAATTAAAAACCTAAAAAGTATTAACAAGAGTAGGTCAAAATTGATTTTCGACTTAAATATCTTTTCAAAATTTTGAGATTTTGGCTTCATTCTAATTTTATCTTATGAGAAACATTGTTTTGAACATTCGATAAAATTTGTTTAAAAATTGAATAGAACGTTTTTTAACAAAAAATAAAAACCTAAAAAACCATTTCTAAAAGTTCGTAAAAATTGATTTTCGACTCAAAAGTCTTTTCAAAAATTAAAAATTTTAGTTTCAAACTCATATAAAATATTGTTTTCGATATTCAGTGAATTTTTGACAAAAAATACAACAGTCCGTTTTGTTTCATAAAAAAAATAAAGTTTTAAAAAAACAGTACGAAAATTTGGTAGAAATGATGTTCGGTTCTCGATATCTCGTGAACAATTGACTTTAAATTATTTTCATTCATTCAATTTGTATTTGTTTATATAAGAAATAAAAAATGCTACTAAAATTGGTAAAAATTGGTTAACGACTAAGAAATCTCGTAAACAAACTATTTTATCAAATGCAAAATATTGTTGGTAATTTTTAAATCTTTTAGAATAATTTAACTGATAACTTTGTTAACAAAACACGAAAACTTACAAACCTTTTAAGCAAGACAAATCGACAGACAGGATGAAAAGTTATCAGTCTCTTTTTTATTTCTTTTATTATAATATCCTTCACAAAACTTATTTTACGGTTTTTGAATAATCTCTTAAAATATTAAGCTATACAAATTTCTTAAATAGCTTAAATTTGAAAGCAAAAGATTACTTCTTGAAAAACTATGAAGAAGCAAGCTCTTAACTCAAAATCAAAACTACAGAAAGTTAGTTTTCAGTTAATAATTCGCTAAGAGAATAACCAAAAATGTAAAAAAGTTTGTCAAAAACCACACATTCAAAAGAAACACGAGATAACTTCTTGCTTTGATAAAAGATTCCCAAATTTCTTCCATTTTCCAGAGACGGTCAGTAGTTCTTTTTTTTTTTTGCTATCTATTCCAAAGTTTGTTCTTCAAATTAGCTGAAAATTGTCTTTGAAAAGTTCCTAAAACTCTCCAAATATTTGATTCTCTATCTCCCATCAGTACCGCCCCACTTTTGTTGGTCTTTGTTTATCTATTATTTGTGATAAAATTATAATTGCTTTGGTATTCCCTGTACCATTTACTTAATGCCAAATAACACCAAAGAATCATTTGTTTAGTTAAGCAAAGATAGGAAATAAATTAAAATAGAACTTTTGAAAACTTATCACTTAGCATAATTGAAAATATGAAATCCCAACAGCATTTAAGTTCAAAATCACGAACCGTGAAATTGTGGGCGGTAAGATATGAAAACATACAACTCAGGTTTTTGCTTTCTTCAATTCAAAACAACAACAAACAAAAAAACTAAAACAACAAGAATATGAATTATGTATTAATAATATCTGACTCAATAAAAAATGAATTTACATAAATGAAGAAGATATCGTTCATTTATACTTTGTGTGTCGATAATTTTAGTATAGTGCAAAGTGAATTCAAATATGTACATTTTTGAGTCAAATTTGAATTTCTAAGTGAAAATCTGCATATTTCTACACAACACTTTCTGATACTTGGAATTACACGATTTTTTATCTATGATTTAAACGTAAACATTGACTTTTGTTTACTGGTTTAACCTTTATCTTTCCAAAAGATCTAACAAAATGCACAAATAAAACAAAAATCATAAATAAAATATTTAATAAATGTTCTTCATAACCTTTCAAAAAATCTTAATGTATTTTAAATGGTTTTTCATGACATTTCTCAATTCTGTTGGTATTTGAATAAAAGTTATAAAATATTAAAGAACACAATTTTTGCTCTGTTTTTGAAATGGGCTCCTATGGTTTTGATATTCATACGGGTTGTTTTCCTCTTAAAAAAAAAAACATAACCCAAAAATAAAATCCCTAAAGAATTCCTTTCTAACAATACTACTGCGAATAACGCCAACGTGATAGATTTATTACAGGCACCGCTTTAATATTAGGGCCTATTCATAGATTGTTTTCTTGAATATGTATAACTGCGTCATGCGCAATCTACCTAGGATACATTTTAAATTCTCACAAAATTTATGGTTGGGATATCAAACTCCACCATTGAGACTATTTAAAGCGGAAAAATGATCTATTTATGGTCTATCAATTCTTAGAATTATAATCTTGAAAAAATATTTGTATCCCAAGTTTCTGTTGAAGTTCTTTGAGCAACCACCAACAACCACTTAATTACACTTTCTTTAATTCAATTGAAAATAAACACTTTCATTAAAAACAAATCCTTCAAAACAAGAACGTGTATTTAATTTGAATGTTTGTCACATTTTCGTGAGGGTCTCTGTGACGTATACGCACTTTTTTTGTCATCCACAATGCTCGTATTTAATTTTCTTTTTATAGCTTCCCATTAAGAAAAACATCAATTATTTTAAATTGTTCCCACTTCATTGTAAAAGAATGTTGTTTTGTTTGGTGCAGCTGTTGAGGGAATATTTTTTCTAGGGAAATGTTGGAAAACATTTTCTACACACTTTTTTGTGGCACGTCCAAATCGAGTGACATTACCCATGCCGAGACGTTGAGCTTAAAACGTTTCGAAACGATGCGATTGAGATGTGTTTCCACTAAAAACCACGCGATAAAACAAAACGTATTAAGTTAGTCTTTTTCACTTAGAGATCTTCTTAGAAGGAAATCGAGCGGAGGTGGAAATGGTATCGTATCCAAAGAAGTAAAATACAAGTATTTGATAATAAATCTCCTCCTGCCAGTCAGTCAAAAGTAATCTTGCCTCTTTTTCTTTAACAATAAAATCCATACAAGAAAATCAATTGAAGTTCTTGGTTTTAGTACTGGTTTTTCGTTTATGACTGTTTTTGAGAACCAAAAATATGCACTTAAATTCCACCAATAAGAATAAATCAATCCCTCAAGGATAAATTTAGAAAACTTACGACAGAACCTAAATAACAAATAAATTGATTCACGAAGGATTATGTCATATAAAATTTAACTCTTTTTTTGGAATAAGAAGGATTCGCATCTAATGAAAATAAAGATCGATAAACAAGAACGATTTAAGGACTATTATGGCTATAAATATAACATACAACTGTGGGTAGCAATTGAAATCGTAAAGATTTCCGTGGGTATGGTTTTTTTTTGTTACCAAAAACTTCCAACCTCTCAAATCAATTCTCTTGAGAGGACCCTTTCTCCTACAGAAATATACATACAAGTTTAATTCTATAGTTTGTTGTTTTTTTTCCTTTAATAAAAAAAGTGATTCATTTAGTTTTATTATTTTGTATGGTGCTTATAATCCTTCATCATCCCCCGCAGGAATTCCAAAAGATAGATGATTGTTTGGGTTATGAGGGAATCACAGAAGTTTTTCTTTTTTTTTGAGATTTCCCAAATGAATTATTGTCTTGTCACTTAGGAGGATTTGTGTCTGACTTAGAAGTGGAAATGAATTCCTAGAAAATTAGACTACGATTTATTTTTTAAGTTAGGTTGCTGGTGGGAATTAAATGAATATATTTAAGATTTTCTAGTTAGGAAGTTTATTGTTCTATATTTCCTGTTTTTTTAACATTTGAATTATTAAAATAACTTCAAGGGAACAATAAAATGCAGAAATTGATTGATTACAATACTCAGAATTGTATGTAGACCAAATGAACATGAAATTCTTCGTTGCTCATAAAATAAATAAAAATGTTGTTTAAAGTTTCAAATTTTTCTACTTGATTTCTTGAATTCTGTTGTATCAACAAATTTTTATTGTTGCGGTTAATTAGGAGTACGTTTGGTCCTAATCGATTTTAGGTAACACAATTTATTTTGTTTTTCTTTTGCTTTAAAAGAATTTTAATTATGTATTTTTTGTCACATTGTGTTGAATATACCACATACTGAATTCCTAGAATTGTGTTTCCAATTAAATGTTGAATCACTCAGGAATTATTTTATGTTCAATGAATTTTTGTAAGAACATTTCTTGGAAAAACTCAATTTTTATCAGATTACCACAAAATTTTGCCTTTGTCAGCTAAATACCTTCCCTTCCAATATAAAAAAAAGTTCTTAATCTCTCTTTCATCATCAGTTCTTAACCACAAAGTACTTTTTCTTAACACACGTTTGAGTATATTTTAAGGAAAGAGTAAAGGAATTTCATGTTAACCAACATCGTTTTAAAGAGTATTAAATATATAAACGTTTATAATTTTGTTTAAGTGTTTAAAAATCTAGACCATGACTCTGTTTGAAATATGAAATTTGTTTTTTTAGGGATTTTTTTGAACAATGTGGTAATATTTAATCATTTTTTTGCATTTTCCAATTTTTTGCAAAAAGGTTAATAGCATGATTTTCTATTTTTTCAAATTTCTTGGTTAGAGCTATATTTGAAATTATTTTTTCGTTCACTAGGCAAAACGTCTCTCTCAGAAAACAAATTGAAATCGAGATAATTTCCTTATTCCACTGATTTCGATTCTTGAATAAAAGTTATTCCGTTCTGGGAATTTTTCAAGAACAATTTTATTTCTAAAGTCTGAGACTTTAATCAAACACAAGGTGTTGTTTATGAATTATGAATTCTAACTTTTTAAGCCTCATTTGGAATATTTCTAAATGAATGATTAGATTTAAACTAAAAAATGGTACCAATTTCTCTAAGGCTCTTTTTTTACGTTTAAATTGAAATCGTCATATTGAAACGGGCTATCCATTTTGCAGTTTCAAAAGTATACGGTTGGAAGTTGGCATCTATCAAACTAACTAAAGCAATTTTTGTTTTCAGTTGAAAGTCTGATATTTACGAAAATGGATCGCTTAACTATAGCATAACTAAAACAAATTATTAAAAGCTACTACAAAAATGGCGATATTGCACTTGATATTTCAAAGGCATTTGATAAAGTTTACCATCAAGGTCTCTTATCAAAAATGCGTACTTTCGGTATCGATGAATCTCTTCTTTTTTAGGCTAGAAATTAACCTTTTGGACCGTTCTATTCAATTAGTATTGGACGGGATCAAATCTGATATTCACAATATAAACGCTGGTGTGGTTAACAAGGCTTCGGTTTGTCTGCGACGTTCTTTCTTATTTTTATAAATGATATTTTGTCGGAAACTTCTAATCCACTAAATTGTTTTGCTGATGACATTACCCTCAACTTTTCATATTCGTTTTTTGATTCTCATCCATGTTCTTTGGATGTAGACTACCAACAAACGGTAGCGTATGATAAGATCATTAAATTCTGATCTTGACAGCATTGTTTAGTTGGGAATCAATACCTGTGTAGAATTTAATGCTTTGAAAACTCAATGCTTTCTACTGTCACAAGAGGTACTTGGATCGAGGAGATTGAACAACTATCAAACCACTTGTTGTGGAGAGATCACATATTAGACATTTCCAAAAATGCTGCTTAGTGTTAAGGTTTTCTTTGACGATGGAAAAAGTTTTATACATCTTCTGATCTGGCTATAATTTAAAAAGCTTTAATTCCTCCAAAACTTGAGTATTACTCTCATATTTGGTCTGGTGCTTCAAAACGTAGTTGAGTCTTCTTTTTAGAATTCAAAAAAGAGCTCTAAAAATGATTGGAGATATTTGCTTCTTTTGAACACCGCCGCAAGGTCTCGTTCTTGTCATTGTTTTATCGCTATTTGTATAAACAATGCTCTTTTGAAATATCCAGTTGCATTCCTCCCCTTTAACAATTCAACCGTAATACCCGTACTACTAGGAATGTCCATCAATTTATCGTAAAGCCCATTTTTGGAAATACATACTGTTAATTACAGAGATTCTTTCTTTAACCGCACTAAACGAATGTGGAATGCTTAACCAGGCTCAATATTTCTCACTCATTACAATATGCAGACATTTTCCTTTCTAATCCTAGCCTCCTTTCCTATTTGCTCGCACTGTCCTTAATCATTATAAGGGTATTTATAGTCCCTTAAGGGAGAGCACAATGTAAAAAAATCCACAAATAGTGCTTTAAGAGGAGATTTTGGTTTACATAAACGTCCAACTACGCAAGTAATTATCAAAATTGTGAAAAAATTTGAAACTAATAATACAGCTGTTGTAGTTGACAGTGTTGGCGAAGATCCGAATGTGTGGAATTAGGACTTTCTTACGGCATATTAAAGCATTTGGATCTATATCTACATCCATTCAACTGAAGCCATCTGACCATTTACAACGCTTGAAAAACAGGCGGTAGACGACGATTTTTCGAACAAAAGCTTCATCGACGGGGCACATTTCTCACTGGGTGGGTATGTAAATTAGCACGATTGTAGTATTTGGGGTTCTGAGAATCCTTAAGTAATAGAAAGACCGTGTTTATGCAGCTAAACTCTTGACGGCTTAAAAACCAACATTCGTCAGGTTAAGGATGAGACACCACCCAATATGTGTCAAAAATTGGTCGAAAAACAATCTCAAAAGAATGATGTTGTTTTTCAAACACGATGTCAACGTTCAAACTTTGTAATAAAAAGGAAATACTATGACAAAAAGTATTTTATATGACTTTTGTATACATTTAATTTTTAAACCGAAAAATGGACAACCCTGTTATGCTGATTTTTAAATTATAAGCAAAACAAATTTAATAATTTTTTTCATAACCTTTCCGAAATTCATCCACTAAATTTATTATAATATATACCATACGGCCGTAATGCCTTGATTCTTTTATAGAACTCTCACCTTAAGTTTGAATAAGAATACAAAATTAATGGAAATTTATTTCATGATGCTGAAATTTTCATCTGTTGTAATTTTTTCCCTTAATGTATGAAAAAATAATAATAAAAAAAAACAATTACGCGTTTCTATAACGATTTGCATTTTATTTAAAATAGACACTGTCCGTGCGTAGTCGTTTGGAAAATAATTTTTGTTTTCGAAAGATAATTTAATACATACCTCTGTAAACTGTAAATGGAGAAAGTTCGTCTGAATCTAGATGAGAAAATAAAAATACATACATATATATTGTTTCAGAGAAGGTTTATATAGTATATAAGTAAATTAATGATCTTCTCAGTATTTCATGGATACATAGGATAAAGTACTAAAAATCAAAAACGCAAAATCACAGGATTTAGAAATCCAGACTATTGTTGCAATTAGACACAACGAGTTTGAGAACTTGATTAATAATAATAATAATTCAAGTAGGAGGCAAAGTAGGAGAAGGTATAAATGATGTTAGGAAGAAAAAATAATAAATGAAATAAAGACACAGAAATGATATTGAATTAAATGAATAAATCATGAACTTTCAATAGAATTCATGACCTTCTAATGCTATGTTACTTAACATTAATTATTTAATTATATTAAAGAATTTATGAGAAAGTCTTATTAATTACATATTCTATTAGTTAATAACTTTCTGCCGAAATCTCCTTCAAACGGATAAAATATGTTGATGAATTCCTTGAATCATCTTTAGTCATTCCAATTAAAGTACATTTACGAATTCTTAAATTACAAAAATTAACGGAGGTCAACAATTTCTTGAAATACGAATGTGTCTTCTTCCAAGAACTTCACTTAACCACCATCTAATTTAATATCATCATCTTTTATGTGCAAAAAGACTTGGTGTTGATATCTTCACGGAAAAATTTTCATATGAATATATGAGGAATCAATGGAAGTAAAAAGAAAGTATTTCAGGGGATAAGGTTTGTTATTTTATAAACAATGATGAAATAAAAATGGTATAATTTGTATGGATATGAAAAGCAAGCTCATTATTATTCCTGACAGTGCTTTTCAAAAGAAAACATATTTTATTAACATAATTATTCCGAATGATATCACCTAATTTAATCAGGAATAATTTTAGGCAAGCTCATTTCATCCTTAGAATGCTCGAACTGATATAAAACCATAAAAGAAAGACTTTAAAAAGGAGCGAATGTTTCATTTAATGTCATGATGGTACATAATAAGCAAAGTTAAATGCGTTATAGAGACATATTTTGAACTCAAACCCTTTCGTCTTTGTTTTTTTAATTCGTCATCCGTTGCTATAAAAAACACTTGTTCTAACTTGAGGGGCATTCTGTAATGAGTTTCTAATGCCTGTAAAGACAATTTTATATAATTACATTAGTAAGCTCATTAAATTGCTCACAAAATGAACTTCATAGAAACCCGTCTTAGTCGATTGTCTTATAGTATAACTTTTATTTTTGAGTACATATATATTTAGTTTGATGATATTTCAGTCATAGTATATCTATAAATGCCTCAAAAGCCGAATAATTATACTCTGTCTGGTATAATTTAAAGGATTGATTTATTTTCTAAAAGCAATTCAATAGATGTTCTTTAACTTTTCATTGTGATGAAAATTGAATTTGAGTAGAACACCTCCCATTTAATAGACTTTTAATGACTGAGTGGGATTAATTAACCAAATTTAATCAAAACTGGCGATGGCGACGGTAAATTTTCTTTCGAAAGGGTTAAAGGCACCAAAGGGGTTTATTTTACAAAATAAATTGATTTGGAATTATGAAAGTTCATGTTCAAAAAGGAACAACTAAAAACAAAAAAAAAAAAACTGTGAACATGCTGAACATGACCTTTTTGCTAACAAAGTAAAATGGTGTTAAGGATTCTTTTGAGAGAAAAGATTGATTTATTATGACTACAAAATATACACAATACCGAACTATCAAAGTTTTATTATGATATCGTCAAAGTTTTAGAAGAAAACCATTCTTACAGAAATGAAGTATTAAAGGGTGTAAGATTAATTGGATTTCTTGAAAATATCATTAAATATACATGTATTAATAATGGATTTGAAGGCTGGTGAAAACCATTGAAGCATAACGACATCTGTGTTATGACTTAACTTTATTTTGATCCATTCGAAATATTGCTTATTTAACAAAGAAAAAAGAACACTATTAATTTTTGTTGTTATAAAATGATGATTAAATTTATATTTAATTTCGAAATTTGTAGTTTAAAGTTTTGGTCATGAACAGAAAAAGTAGATTTCTTAGCTTGTCAGGAACTGCTTACAACTTACGTAAGAATTAATTCATAATTTACTCAAACTGCCTTTATAAATACTTTTTTGCAAAGACTGAATGTGATTTAAAAGTCAATGAGTGAAACTTTTGGTTATATGTTGATTTTAAAAGATGAAAAACTTCAATATGTTTGCAGAAGAATCTTTTCAAAAAAAAATTAACTCTTCAATCTCTGAAAAATGTTCACATTTGGGTTTTATTAATCTGATTGCTTTAGAAGTTAGACTAAAAATATTTCAAATTTTGACAACAATCTTTTGAATTCTATCGCTGAACAATCTCATGGAAATACGACTTTCTCAGAACAACCCATAAAACTTATGGGTCGAGGTACTTAATCTGTAATTATCGATCTATAGCTTAAACGTCCGTCATTTAATAACTGATTGAGTAAAATGTCTGCGATATTCTTTAGTCTTTAAATTGCTCTTCTGTTTCATTTTCTAGTAAAGATTATTGATTAAATCAATAGTAACAAACCTACTTGAGTTTACACACTAGATTTAAAGCGTTCAAGGTGCTTGCTATCTCTAAGCAGACCGCATATAAGATCGATAAATAGTTGTAATAACCGGAAACTGCCTAATAGGAAAGCACGCCTTTCGGCTAGGCGTATTCTCAAATGACTTTTGCAGAAGCTGTCTTAATAATCTCTGTACATGCCCAGCTCTGGCCCAAAAATGCAAGAATTACCTATTTTCTTTGCTGATCTAAATCATATCAGCATAATCAGCCTCTCACGTTTCGTAAGGAACTCAAACTGGACCCATTGAGCTTAAGAGGATGCCTCAAGATTCATGTGGTACCATAATGGGCTATTAAACTAGCCTAAGGGTGTCCGTTTCCATCATGGGCAACCATTTTAACCCAAGCTAACCTAACCACATAGTAGTGCGCCTTCCAAAGAAATACAAGATAACTGATTGCAATCGTTAAACTCATGTTTTAGTCAACTCTGGGGTTTCATAGGGAAACCATCTTGGTCCACTATTATTCGTTTAATTTATAAATGAATTTTTTTCTATTTTACTGAACTTAATAACATAAACATAAACTGATGACCTATAAATATTTCAAGCAATAATATCCTTAACTGACTGTGAACTACTTCAAGACCAACTAACAAAAATGGTGCAATGCTAATTGTTTATTATTGAACATTAATAAATATAAAACGATGAGTTTTTTTTTTGTTATTTTTATATTTCGTCAAACAAGTTACAAACTTTTAAGTCAATAGCTGAGTCAAATTCATTTAAATTTATAAAACCATTTGGGATTGAATTACGTATAGCGTAACTTGTACTATCGTAAGGAACATGTACAAAATCGCCATGTCTTGGGCGCAAGCTACGAGCTGGAGCGTAAATATTGAACATTGATAACAACATTGGACAATCAATATTAGAACCAAGGACATCATAAGCAAAAAAGACAGAATACAATTTTCTTCTCAAAACTAGAGTTTTTAAGTATATAAGAGTACATCAAGTCTCATAACATGGAACATCTGAATTTTTTAAATTTTACGCAAATTAAACTTTGTAAATTTTTTCTGAACCTTTTCAATACGATAAATGTTCGATTGAGTGTAGAGATTCCATATAACGCAACAATATTCTAACAGCGGTCTAACAAGAGATGAGTATAGTGTTTTAAGTGTATAAGGATCATTTAAAAGTTTTGAATTTCGAATTATGAAGCCCAACATTGAGTTAGCTTTGGAAATGACCTGATCTATATGAAGTGAAAAACTCATTTTGGAGTCAAAAATCACTCCTAGGTCTTTCTGACTTTCAAGTCACTGCAAAGAATCAAAACCAAGTTTGTATTCAAAACACAAGGGATTTAGGATTTTTAAATAAGTAACAACACTTTATTTACCGTTGTTAAAATAAATCCTATTTAATTTACACCTAAAAAGTACTTTATTTGAATCGTTCTGGACGTTTTCCGCATCTTTGAGACATCTTATACTGCTGAAGAGTTTAAGATCATCAGCATACAGAAGAAATTTTGTGTATAGAAGATATTGCGGTAAGTCGTTAATAAAAAGAATAAAAAGAAGCGGTCCTAGATGGCTACCTTGTGGAACGCCGGAACATTTAATTATTTCTTTAGAAAACACATTACCAATTTTAATATATTGTTTTTGCCCAACTAAGTAACTTTAAATCCATTTTAAGAAGCACCGAGTGAAATTAAAATAATTCAAGTTTTCCTATTAAAATATTATATTGAACACGATCAAATGCCTGAATGAAAAATCGGTATAGATAGTGTCAACTTGTAATCATAAGTTAGTTGCTGTCGATTTGCCACTCATAACTCCGAGTTGGAATGCAGAAATATAATTTCTAACTAAAGAATATAATTTGTTTTTCACTATTGCTTCAAATACTTTAGGGACTTTCTGTAGCTTAGCAATAGGTCTGTAGTTTTCGATAGAGCTTTTAGATCCTGCTTTATGGAGTAGAGTGATTATAGAAGACTTTAACGTGTCTAAAAATTTCCTTGGCTTAAAAATAGGTTACAAATGTAGCAAAGTGGACCAGAAAGGTTGTATCTACATTCCTTTAAGAGGATTTGTTGGAAATTATCAGGTGCTACTGATTAATTATTACCAAGGGAGGATAAAGACGCTAGCACATCATCAACAGATAAATTTAGAGCATCCATGACATTGAAAGAATGATAATGCGCCATTGCATCGTAATTTAAATTTTAATTTAAATTTATAAAGTTTAATTCAAAAAAGAGGCAAAATTATCGCAAATTGTATCTATATCCTCAGATGAGACCCCTTTGTCCCAATCATATTTTTTAATCTTAATAAGCTCTTATTAAACCAAAACGGTCTTTTAGGATTTTTAATTTTTTTTTTAAGGAACGAAGTTTGAAATAGTATAATCTAAAATATTCCGAAACATAGTATAAGCTAGTTCTAAATTAGTACAATGAAAAAGTTGTTGCCAATCAATAGATTCTAAGTACGTATTTACTGAGGCATAATCAGCCATTTTAAAATCATATTTTTGAACATAATTGAAAGAATAATTTCATTCATTTAAGACTTAATTTATCTGAGCTTCAAGATTATTGTCAATAAATATAAGATCGAAAATACGACCAATTGAGTTATTAATATTATTAATTTGGTACATATTTAAACTTGTTATGTTGCCAATCACACTGTACTCGAAGTTTTTATTAACAATACAATTAAACATTTTTTTATCCTCATTCGAGTACAACCATTTAATATTGGGTAGATTAAAATCATCATTAATTACATAATATATAAGAAGAAAGAAACAAAAAAGTATGCATGAATAATGTTTAGAGTAGGCTGAACAGGTAAATCTACACTTACAAAAATTTGCTCAATATCTCATGAAACATTACACGGGAACTTAAACTTATGGACCTAATACGTCGAATTTGGAAAAGCTTTTTCAGACCTTAAAATTATTTTAGCCCAAAGAAATAGAACATAAGGTTTTATTAAACATTTTCGTCGGGAATTCAAAGATCCTTATGTTGTTATTAATACACTTTGTGTATCATTTGTCAGATCTGTCCTTGAAAATGGATTAATTGGGGCTCTCATCACTTCATAATCGAGTCGGTTTATTGAATTCAAAAATGTTAAAATTTATCAACGTCTCAAGGTCTTTATAATTAAGAAATAGCGTTTTTAGAGAGATGTTCGTCCTTACGTTGAATTTAATAAGACCAAAAATATCGAATTCAAATAATTTTTTTTTACAGATGATAACAGGCAAATGTACAATAATTACTTCTCAATATTTTCACTGGGTTTCTTAATAGTAATTTAAAAAAAAGTATTTATTACCTCACGAACAAATAATTCTATTAACAAAATTGATTCAAATTTAAAGCTTTAACATACGTAGAAATACTGTAAACAAATTATTATTTAACTAAAAAATTTAAAGAATCAAAAATATTATATATAATTTTTTTTTAATATCTTGAGTTAAAAAAATTGCCAGTTTTATAACAAGAACATATTATAATTTTTGACTTCAATATTCAGAGCAATAAGATAAATTTTTTGGTGCACCTGGTGGTACAGGAAAAACTTTTGTAGTACATTGATTTTAGCGACTATACGGTTGGAACAGAAAATTGCATTGGCACTTGCATCTTCGGGAATTGCTGCTAGATTATTAGAAGGTGATATTAAAATTGCTATTGAATGAACAAAATCCCAACCAATAATTTGGAGAAATTCGGATATGGCAAAAGTTCTGCGATTAATGTCAATTATTTTATGGGATGAGTGCACAATGGCGAATAAAAATCAAGAGAAACATTCAAGCGAACAATGCAAGATTTACGCAGTAATCAAGAGCTGTTTTGGTGGTGCTCTGATATTGCTGTCAGAGGACTTTCCTCGATCACCTCCTACTGATGTAAAAAACGCCTGTTTGAAGTCATCAGTTCTTTAGAGATATGTACGAAAATTGACACTGAAAATTAATATGCGTATTCACCTACATAATGATGCAACTGCCCATAAGTTATCGACAGTACCAACGGATTGATCACTTTACCGAACAATTTTTGTACTATTGCGCAATCTATAGATGAGTTGATGAAATTTGTTTTTTTCGAATATTTCCATTTTAGCATCGACAAACATTCATATCAATGCCATTAATTTTCCAATTCAAGCGAAACTGTCAAGTGTAGTCACGACCTATAAATCAATTGACAATTTTATGAATCAAAATTAGGCAAGGAATTTTCCAAATGAATTTTTAAATTCATTGGAACCGGCTGGTATACCACCGCATTGCTTGAATCTGAATATTGGTTCTTTGATTATATTATTACGAAACATTTATCCATCAAAACGGTGTAATGGCACCAAATTGGCAGTGAAGTGTTTGCTGAAGCTACAATCTTAACTGGTAAATCAAAAGAAGAAGTGTGTTTGATATCGAGTGTCCCTATGATTCCAACTCATATGCCATTTGAATTCCAAAGATTACAATGTTCTGTACGTTTATCATTTATATACAAATTACATGCATGATGTCGTTTTCACTTAAACGAAAAGTTAATTGTCTCTATCTAAGTTTTCTCAATACTCGTGCCACATATGGATATACCATAATTTTCTGAGGGTTAACTATAAATAAGCATTTTTTAAATTTTCTCGCAGTATTTTACTCGAAACACCACCCAAACTTTCAAAATACTTCATATTCTTCGTAAATAATGAAGAATATTTAAAATTACCCAAAGGAAATTACATCATGAAGGTTTGACGTAAATGTTTATCACTTGTACGTGAGAACACGTTTTTTTATGTTTTCATTATCAACCACACCATTAAAAATTTTAAGTTCAAATATGAATAACATCCCAAAATATAAATATAATGAAGTCTTTCCGGAAGCCTACAAAATCCGGGAATTCTTCTCAGTTGTTTAAGCAAGTTACAAAATTATTCAGGAAACATTTTAAGTACATATATTTAGCTTAGAGGCATGAAGGTAGAGCTAAGGTGCTGATGAGAGTACCTACATTACATATCATAACAAATAACTTAAAATACAATAAACTTGTTAGTGGAACTCAAGCACATCCAATGCCTATTTAAAAACCATGTATTTAAAAAAGTTACATAATTTTGCCTCAAGAAAAGTCGTATTTTAAGGAACCATATCCATCTGAAAAAGCTTTTATGATTCACTTAAATCCTTCACAAAATAACAAAAGCTGTACAAATAATCCTAATCCTCACTATAACAACATATTTAAAGTCTAAATCGTTGAACGTTCACTGTGGCGTATACTTAATATTTTAATAGAATACATTAATTTAAAGTCGTCTTATCCATTTTCTATGGACATTATGTACTGTTATTTTTTTAAAAAAGAAATTCTATAATATAGAAAAACAATAAAATGTGTCTGGATATTTTTGAAAGAATTTTCAATTAAAATTCGAGCCACATGTTTTCATTCCTAAACCCTGATAAAAATTTAATTGAACAACGAATTCTAAATCAGGGAGCATGACTTTCAGCGAGCGTCAATAGGACAAAAAATGATAATTAATAAATAAATAATGCATCACATTGAGAAAATTTAATTTCTATTTTGTATTTGCTCCTATTTTCATTTTCAAACATTTAAATCTATTCGTAAATCTTGAATTAACTTCAATGAAATTCCTATGAAAAATTCAAAAATTAATTTATTCATTCTTTAAGAACTTAAGGAAATACAAAAAAAAAAAACAAGAAGAAAAATGAGGACTTTTTCGATTTTGAAATGTATTTGAAAAAATGAGAAGGACCATCGGCAGCGCGTTTTGCAAATAAAGCCCTCAGGAAACGATGAGATTATTATTTTTATTCGTTTCAATCTTGATGGTTCTTCTTTCATCACTGTAGATTGTAAAATTTACAACAAAAGCAACAATTGACAGCCATTCAATTAAACGTCCTATTTGAGTCCTTTAAAGTGAAGTCAAATTCTTTTCAAATTTATTATTTAGTGAAAAATATTATCACATCCATACAACAACTTAACTTAAACGACTGAGTTAAAAAAATCTTTTTGTACTGTATGTCGATGAGTTCTTTAAAACGTTATATCTATTATTAAAACGGATATGGCTTCGAGGTTAAGGAGCTGTAAAGGAGCCTTTAGCAATTATTAAATAACTTTGGAGCCAACACAGACAGAAAAATCCCTAACTCGTGAGGCAAATAAGTAAGTTCTAAACAAGTAAACAACATACACATACACAACACTGGCTATTATAAAGATTCAACATTCAAGATTCCTCTTTATAATTCCAAGGCAAATTTTTATCCCAAAAAAGTATAATAATTTTTTCTTTGTTCATAAGAATATGGACGTCCTCGTATCTATGATAAGAGACATCGGATTATATTTTATCAATATTTTATTATTTATTTGATTTGCCATATGAATGAACTTTTGTAAATGGAAAAGTTTGGTTTCGTTCTCGATGGGAATTTCGAATGGAAGAATAAGTTTTCGAAAAATGTTTATTGTAATTTATATTCTGAAGTGGGCAGCAGTTTATTACTATTGAATCATGTTCTATGAGAAAAGTTTTTTGTTTTGTGTTTTTAATAAAAAGAAAATTATAATTTAGTAAACAATAACAGTAATTAAAGAGTATTTGTTGTGGAAATAAAGTTGGAAACTATAACATAGGTAGCTATTATACAAATTCATGGGTTTGGAAAACTTTCTGACTTCGTTTCTCTTAAAATGCCTTAGAAGGATCTTATTTCAGATTTATATTTTTGGTTGCCTGCTGTAATGTTACTTTCGAACTTTTGAAATTGTTTAAGTTAACAAAACAAAACGTATGCATATTTTATGAATTCTGCTTCTACTTTTTTCAGCAGCATGGCATAAAATCTTTTGAGAAATGACCTTTTCCAGTGTATTCCCTGTTTTATAGTCAATTTTGATAGCAGATGATGGGAAATATTATTCATAAGAAACTCATATATTAGAGACTGACAGATGTAAGATTGATGGATGTTTTTGACGTTGAATCACATGTTTTTAAATAAGGTACAACCCAGAAGTGAAAAATTCATAAAGAGTACAAAATTTGTGTACATTTCTGGTTCAATAATGTTTTACAAGGAAAGTATTGTCAACCTTCCTGGAAAAAAAAGGAGGAACGAACACACTTGAAAGGGATACTTTTTCAAAGCCCTATTTCTTGTACTCGAAAAATTTCCATATACAATACATGTACTTAATGTATCTATGTACTATAAAAATAATATGTTAGGGTGGATCTTTTCAAAGAAAGCATTTGGAATTTTGGAAGTTTGAAACATCAATTTTTGTTTAACAAAAAACAAGAACAAATACAAAAAAACACGGCTAAGAATATAAAAATGCTTTTCTAAAACTCAGGTTACTTTCAAATACTTTGCTGAAGAAGCTTTAAAAAAAAACCTCGGATCTGGGATAGGTTTTTTTAAAGCTTTTAAGTGGAAACAAAATTTGCATTTTTGAATATTTCCAAGCAACTCCAAAAGATAATCACGATTATTTCTAGCTTTGAATTTCTTCTTAAGGGAACTTCTTACTCCCCTTAAGTTAATTTTGTTCACTTATTCGCACTCTGCTTAAAAGTGCCAATCGCTTCAAGGTTGGGTTTAACTACATATATTTAAAATTTGTTTTAAAAATACAAAGGAATACAAAGAAAATGCTAGCTCAAAAGTTGCAGGAAAAAATAGGAACATCCTAATGTTCATAGTGACATATGTGAAAAATGTATATTAAAAAATTTTACTCTTAAATTCTCTCGTGAAAAAAATCAACTTTATACATTCTTTTGAAAAGGTTGGAATTTCAATTGGTTGTCTTAAGAGTTGATTGAACACATGCGTCCCTTAAAAGAAAATACTTTTCCATTTTTGACATCATTTGTCACAAGCCTTCAAATATTTCAACAACAAAAAAAAATGTGCAGTAAAATGGATTTTATATAGAAAAGCAGGATTTGTGCCTTGTTAACAGATTCGAGATTTTCAGAGAATTGCAAAAGAAAATCTATTTATCGTCATAACACGCGTGTCGTCTTTACTTTGAATGAAAATGAAGCTTTAACCTAGGTGCTTGACAAAATTTTTGTATAATAAGTGTATCTACATTTTGAGTCTTGGGGACACCTGAGATCGTATAAATCCCCAATTTGAATCTCTATTCCACGAGACTTGTAATGAGGAACTTCTATTTTTGTGACTGACACTTGTGTTAAAAAAAAACAAAGATTTCGATGTTTTCAAAAAAAAAGTAAAGTGGTCTTAAGGAATAATAACCTATTATCCTAGAAATTTTCCTGTTTTATGTCCTAATTATAAATTTCCCAAGAAAATATATTCGTTACAATACAAACTAAATACATGTAATGTTCATCGTTGATTTAACCTCCGTCACCTTTATATCCAAATGTTTTGAGTGACATTTTGTCTAGGCTGAGTTTAATGGTGGCTAAGGCTTACAAAGTGTTCCTAAACATTTGCATATTTATCTTATTTACGCATAATTTTTTATTCAAGTCAAAGCTTCAGGGTGACAAGAATATAAAATCAAAGGATGAGGGAACAAAAAACAACGATTAACGCACACTTTTATGTTTGGGCGTCTTAAATAATTCCCTCTGCTTCATTTCTTTTTTCGATATTATTTGAACTTCCATTTCCGCGACAGTAAATACAAATTGAAGATTAAAGGTTTTTCCTATTAATGGACACTTTTCCCATTAGCTTAGGAAAGAGGGATGGGGGGGAGGTTGACTGATAAGATCATGTCGAATTGTTTTGAATAAATTATTCCAACAACGACAACGACGACGTTAAAAAGAAGACATAACTTTTTTTTTGTTAAGAGCTTTAAATAGAACCTCATTAAAATACACAACAAAATAAGACTTTTTCCAGAATGTCATTTGTGAAGATTCAAAAATGAATATAGGAAAACATCATCTTGTTGAAATGGACCGAAAATAATGCAAAACGGATTCGTATTCAAAAATTGTCATGGGTTATATTTTTATTTGCCCAAATTAATTTCTGTTTATTTTGGTTCTGTCAAATGTATACATACGTTGAGAAAAGTATTTCACTTAAAATATATTTACATATTTTTTCCATTCCAATAAACATTTTCCAACTAAGGTTTATTGCTATAAGAAGAAAGTGGTTCTTCTATTCAAATATTTGTGGTTTCCTTATTTATATTAGCTTTGTCCTTATACCATATCTTCCTACAACAATATGGGTATGTTTGGGTTTGGGATTCTTTTGTTATTTACTCTTATTAATTAATTCAGTTATTTAACCGAAACTACAAGAAAACCTTCTGTTGTCGTCGCTGCCGCCATCCACCACCACGACGACGACAACCGGCCTCCTCGTCCGTTGCGGCATTGCCATTCAATTTTCAGATATTATTATTATTGTAATCTACTTGTTGTGAAGAAGAAGAATACACAAGTATTTTGTTGGTTATTCGTATACAAATTGAGTCAATAAGCCGAAAAAATACAGTTGCTACGATATAAGCCTCTTCGATATCGATATTTGTTTAAGAAAACCGCAAATATGACAAATAAAGAAAACGTGGCGCATTGAAAAGCTTCAAAATATACGAACTTTTCTTTTATACATAACATAAATTTAATCATGGATTTACACAACCAAAAACACACGCGCGTACTTAGTGTCGTACATTGCGTATAGAATGGGGTTTTATACTCTTTCCTTTTTATTACTTATTTTTGAGAGATGTTGAATATGTATACCAGCGTAGCTTCGACAATTTGATAAAACCTAACCTCAACCACAGTGTCACGAGCTGACTTAACCAGTTACACTGAAAAAATTTTTTAATGTGAAGGTTTTATAGAAATAATAATTTAATTATAAAATTTGATTGTTATTTTTTAATTGGTTGCTCTTATCACTGTTTTTTTTTTTTTTTTAAGAAGAACCATTAGAAGCTCACTTTTGATAAAAAAACATATTTTACAATCGGTTTAGCTTAGCTTTTTAAATCCCATTCCTTAACAACGTTCCGTATTAAATCCTTTCGCAATAACGATTGATAAAGAAAAAAAAACAACGTTAATAGTGGGATTTTAAAAAATGGGATTATAACAGATTGGCGTTCTAACAAAGTTTCTTACTAAATCTCTTTCTTAAAAAGTGAATTAAAATGAAAAAAAAAACAAGAGAAATCGTGGGATTTTTAAAAATGGAATTATAATTGATTGGGATTTTAACAAAGTTTCTTACTAAACGCCTTCTCAAAAAGTGGATTAAAAACAAAATAAAAACAACGGGAGTAGTCGGATTTAAAAAAATGGGATTATAAAAGATTGGTATTTTAACAAAGTTTCAAAAACTGGTTTAAAAATAAAAAAACAGGAATTGTGGGATTTTAAAAAATGGGATTTTAACGTATTGGGATTCTAACAAAGTTTCTTTCTAAACCCTTTCTCAAAAAGTCGATTTAAAACCAAATAAAAAACAGCGGTAATGGTGGGATTTTTTAAAAAGTGGGATTATAATATATATAATTTTCAAAAAGTGGATTAAAAACAAAATAAAAACAACGGAAGTAGTCGGATTTAAAATAATAGGATTATAAAAGATTGGGATTTTAACAAAGTTTCTTACTAAGTCCTTTCTCAAAAAGTAGATAGATATCTACTATATATAATTATCAAGAAAAACTTTACAAAATCATTATTTTTAATTGACTTATAAGGCATGGCCAAAGGGGCCGTCAGCCAGATGATAGCCTTGCTTACTGTTTTTATTTGAATTTTGTAAATTAATTGATGTTTTAAATAAAATTGAAAAGCTTTCACTTATTATTTTTCTTCTATAGTTTACTGCTATTTTAATAAATTGTGCTCGCTGTTGCCAATTTTTCCCATTTAAAATCGCTAAAAGATCAACTTCTTCTAAAATATTTTGTTGCCGTATTTGTCGTCGGATTTCTGCCACTTTTTGCGATGAAATTTACAATATTTTAACTTTCGTTGGTTGGTTTCGTTTCACATATAGCAAATCAGAGCTATGTCATTGCGGTGTGGCATAAAGTTTAAAGATAACAACTCTCCTCTTGCTCAAAACAGGAAAGATATTTGTTCACAGCTATAATTGTCATTAAAATAGTTGGCTTGTCCTAAATCATATTGGAGTTTTGAATATATTTCTCTGTGAAGTGAGGTTCTCGCCTTCTCTATGTTGTTTTCCCTTGATTTGTAATGGAGCCTTTCCAGTAAATTACAGAGAAAAGGTATCCACTCTGTAACATTTTCCAAAAGGTATTTCGCACGAATCTGCTAAATTTTTCCATTCTTCAAACCATGAATTTTGGGACCTTAGGACTGATACTGCAAACTAGCAATTTTATCGGTGTAGCTGTTCATCAGTTTAACAATGTAATTGAAATGAAATCTAAGTAATTTTAGGAATAGTGGTGATAACCCAGTTTTGTGTCCGGTAGACACAACTGTCGTTTTAAAAAGAATCGGACGTGTTTTTCAGTGGTCTCCGAAGGGTGCTAGACCCATATTTCTGCAGCATACAACATGATGGACTGAGACGTTGCGGTAAACACTCGATATTTGGTGCTGAATAAGAGATCCGAATTTTCGTAAATATTTTGCCATACTGTACCAACGCGTTTTTGGAAGCCGATAGCTTTTTCTCATGACATTTTCGATTAAATCTTCACCATAGTACCATTTTTAATTTTCAGCCAAAGGTCCAGTTCCTCTCCGAAAGACCATCGTTTTGGATTTCTCGAGATTTAAAGTAAGGTTCCACTTAAAGTAGTAATCCCTTAACTTTTTGATCATTACCTGCAGGAAATCCTGTGATTCCGATAGCAGAACTAGGTCGTGTGCGTACATAAGTATTTTAATAGGGAACCCATCGATTGTTATGCCACATGGCAATTCATTATTCAAATCTTGAATGTAAAGGCAAAATAGTGAGGGGCTGAGATTACAACCTTGTTTCAATCCAGCGAACGCAAGAAACCACTCTGACAAATTTTTCGCATCCTATACTTTATAGCTTGTTTCTTTGTAGATGTTTTCAATCAACCTTTCAAAATTAAGGGATATACCGTCTCTAAACAGCTTGTAAATAAGGGCTTTTTTGTCGATAGAATCGAAAGCTGCTCGGAAATTGACGAAAAAGGTGTATCATTTTTTGCGCCTACGAATATATAATTCAGCAATGTTCGTCAAGCTAAAGATGTGGTCCACTGTAGAATATCCTTTCCTGAGCCCAATTTGTACTTCACTGAAAAGGGGCTTACTTTCGACCCATTTTTTGAGGCGTCATCTTAAGATTTACATAAATATTTTAAGCGAAGAGTTAAGAAAAGATATACCAAAGATATACTATAGTTCGCTGGGTCCATCTTATCTCCTTTTTTGTGTAGGGGAAAAATAATAGATTTTCTAAAAGCATCCGGTGCGTTCCTGTGGTGAAGATATCATTATATACTTTTGTAAGATGCATAAGAAAATCTTTTGTTGCATATTTAAAGAATTCATTTGGGATTCGATCAACTCCGGGAGCTTTATGTTCCTTAACATTCGCTACAATTACTTCAACCTCTCATATTGTTATTTCGCTATCTAGTATTAGGTTCTCAAAAAGGTGTTTAAAAAGAAAACAAAAACAACTCTAATTGTGGGATTTAAAAAATGAGATTATAATAGATTGGGTCTTTAACAAAGTTTCTTACTAAACCTCTTTCTCACAAAGTGGATTAATATGAGAAAACAATAGGATGGTGGGATTTTAAAGAATGGGATTTTACAAATTTTCTTACTTAACCTCTTTCTGAAAAAGTGGATTAAAATGAAAAAAAAAAACATCAGGAAAAACAGTTTGTTTTATATGTTTTAGCAGATGGGATTTTGGAATAAAATAACAACAGACAACAGACAGATTTCATAAGATTTAAAATACTCTACTAAATAGAAAGGTGATATCGTTGCCAATCTGAAAGTAACTCTATTATTCATTATCACTAATTTCGGGAGTTTTTGGAAACTTGTCAAGTTTTTACTTGGACCTTATTTGATATTTCGATAATTTTCAAAAACACGTGCTTTTAATTTATTTATGTTATCCCAAAGTATGACATTTTTAACAGTTATATTTAGTATATTATATTTCTGAAGATCAGGACATTCTTACAAAAACTTTTAACTAAACTATTTCTCAGTGTAAAGAAAAGGAGAAAATCCTTCTTAGAAGACAGCACAAAAAGACACAAACATTCTGTGTATGCCATCGGTAAGCTTCTTAAATATTACTTTAACTTACTTACCTACCACTATACCTGACAGTGAAATTTTCGTAAGCCTCAACCTCAAGAAATTGAATTAAGTTAAGCGTGCAGAGAGGTGAATGATGGTAAAATAATAATAAACCATTTATTGACTTGAATGAAAGTTTTTTTTTTCTTTCTTTCAACATCTTATACAACAAAAACGGCTCTTTGTCGTTACCTATTTTAAGATAATATTGATAAAGACATGAAATAAGAATCAAAAGATACTTACAAAAGAAAGTTTGTTTAAATTATAAGATTTAGGCTTACATGTCACAAACAAAAGATAGATACAGTATCTATGTATGTAGCCACAAATAACAGAGGTATGCCAAAAGCTGTATAATTGATTAATTAGAAGTTTTTGTGTTGTTTTAGGTATATTATGTTGTGTCATATTGTGAGGCATCACAGAAGATTGATTGTTTATGTTAAGAAAAGTTTTTTTTATAAGTCCAAAAAATTTATCCTAAAATTAGTTAAAATAAATAAACTTGTTAAGTTTTCAAGATACGAAGTCAAGCACGTGATTTAGTAATTGATTTTTAAGATATTAATAATATACATGGAAATAATCGATAGTATATTATGGTTGATAGTATTTAACAGAACTTGAGTGCTTAGGTAATTAAAGTAATTTAAATTAAAAATAAGAAAAGCAATTACTGAAAGCTTAGATAATAGTTTGAGAGTAGATAACAATGATGTTCTCCTTCCAAGAGCGATACATTTTATAAAGCTGTTCCATTTAAGTTCCTCAAGATAAGTATCACAAATAAATGGGTCGTCGTCGTTCGCTGTGAAATAACATGGATACTTTCTATCAAACAATAAAAGGCATTTAAGAAGGATACGGTTCTGTTCAAAAAGAGGACATTCGTTGGAAAATGAAAAAGATGATTACAAAAAATTGATAAACATCGATGAAAGCAGTCATTTTTAGCCTTGAGCACATTCACAGACAGTGATAAAATTCACTTTGCCTACACTCTTTTAAGTCTTTAAAGACGGATAAAGGAAGATTCATTTTGACATTTTATTAATTTTAGTGATAGAAAAATAAAATCCTTGCCTCAAGATATAATGAAGAAATGTTAAAGAAAAGGGACAACAATTAAGACCATCTTTTTCCCAAATGTTTCTTCCACGTTTTAGATCTGCTTACCGATGATTTTTTCAGTCATTATTAAAATCGATCCAATTTGTCAAAATGAAAATTTTAACATTTGTCTTCGAAAAAAAGTCTTCATTGCGAATACTTTTTCAATACGAAGCATCAAATAGTTTTTTTTTTTTTTTTAAATTATATCGACAGTCATTGTTCTGCTCCAATATCTAGAAAACAAATAGGTAACTAAAAGTTCCAACTTATTTAATTTCTTACTCCGTATTGTTATTTAAATTCTGATGTGAAATTCTTAGAAGACTTTTAGAAACTGTTAAAACTGTTGCTCTAATTTTATTTTTTAAACAATTGCGTTATGAAAACTTGTTTTTTTTTCGAAGAAAATATCATATTACCAAAACACTTCTTGTACATTATGTAATGTGTCTAATATTTTATTGGACAAGAAATTCAGCTCTTGATAAGTATACATTATAATGAGGTCTTAAAATAGGCATTTTATTCATTGCAACAACTTTCAAGTACAAGTTTTTATGGGCACCAATGGAAATATTAAAATATCAAAAATATCTAGACCTATGTTGTGTATTTACTATTGTCCTAAATGAAACTGTGAAAAGTTTATGCAATTCCTTCAATTAATATAGAAATTGTTATCTTTTAACATTAAACAATCAATGGTAAAGGTTTATAATAACCCATTTTTTCGATGAAGATGAAATTCATTATTTCCATGACTTCTTCATTGTTACCAGTTTTTATATTCACCCAGTAAAAATCTCTCTTTAAAAATAACAAACAATAAAATCCTATATACATCTGTTTTAAGTTCTCTTCATAGCAATTCTCGTTCCAAATAAACATTAATGCTCCGAAACGAAATATTCCACTTCTCAGTGGTTACTGGTTTCCCAGTTCCATACATTTGGTTTCCATTGATGATCACCCATTTCAACGTATAACAATTATTATAATCCTCAGTGAATTGCCTAAAATCTGTCCAAAAAAACAACAAACAAAAATAATTCCAAAAACGGAAACTCTGTTCCCATTGCCAGGACTAAAACTCAAACTCAAACCGCTGTTAAAATTTTATTACTCCATCATTTCTAACTCGACCACAATAATGAACAAAACAGTAACAGTTTCTCGGCGATTTATTTTTACAGGCCAATCTAGAGCGAGAGCTAAGTAAAATTTAATGCCATAACGGACGACGACGTAGACGACGGAACGCTGTGAATCCCGTTTGACAACGATGGATGAGTTTCCGACAGTTAATGCCCCTGCAACGGATGAAATTCTCGGTGAAGAAGAATATGGTTAGTATGACATCAAACCTAAATATTCATTAAACTTATGCTTACAACAAACATACGACTCCCGTATTACAACTTAAATCCTGCATCTAAAAATGTTACGTTTTGTTATTCGCAGAAAAATTGTATTCAGCCCCTGCAGAGATAGTGGCGCTGCTGTCGGTGTTCTATGGCGGAATAAGCATAATAGCCATTGTGGGAAATACTCTGGTCATTTGGGTGGTGGCGACCACCCGCCAAATGCGCACCGTCACCAACATGTACATTGCTAATTTGGCATTCGCCGACGTTATCATTGGAATGTTTTGCATACCGTTTCAGGTGAGCATCAAAATAGTAATAGTAATATATTTTAACCGAAAGCTGCACTATCATCATGAACATCATCATCATCATTCCTTCCATGTTGTTATCCATCCGCTATTATACCTAAATCGGGCTCTAGAACACAATGTACATTTTTAGTGCAGTATGCATTCGATACGACTAAGGAAGCGCTTCTGAGCCAAGTGCCGATGCCATCATCATCACCGCTGCTGCACCGCCAATTCCGCTGAAGCCATTTCGGAAATTGGCGGTACGTGCCGGCATTATTCCAACTATCGATTTGTAGTTTTGTTTTTAACGTTACATGTCGAAGTTGTTGTTGTTGTTATTTTGGCTATTTAATTTCCGGTCTTTAATATTTGAATCGTTCCTTCCACCATCCACCATTTCAATCCTTTTGATTTCGTAAATTTCCCAAAAAAACAACAACAAAAAAACATCTATTTCGTATGGTGTTATGCAAACCGGTCGCTGAATATTGTTTCGCTTTTAAATTTTCAGTTCCAAGCCGCACTTCTGCAACGCTGGACCCTACCGGACTTTATGTGTGCATTTTGTCCTTTTGTGCAGGCGGTTAGTGTAAACGTATCCGTTTTCACACTGACCGCAATCGCTATTGATCGACATCGGGCAATTATTAATCCGTTGAGGTAAGTTTGGGGCAATGGGCAGTGTTGCCATAAGTATTTTTTATTTAATTTCAAACATTTAATATTTAACCTAGGTTAAAATCATAAAATGGATAATTTAACTATTAAAAGTTGTTTAAATGCTTTTAACTTGTAAATTGGTGATATTTCAAATACATAGGCGAGTTTTTCAGGTTTTTTTAATTGTCATTATTTAGACGTATTCAAATGCAATGTTTTTACTAAAAGAGAAATAATATGTTAACAGTTGGCAAGGAATTCAAACCCTTGACCGAAAAATTGGTAGAAGATGAATTATCCAGCAATACTCCTTTAGAACACCTTAACGCCTTAAATCACATAAAAATCAAATTCGTAAATACGGATTTTTAGAATATTGTGGCTTATTAAATTAAAACTGTGGCAACCCTAGTTGAAAACAATCGATTCGTTAGCTGGCACAAAGTTTCACGAACTCTGGGTTTTTGGGGTTTTATTAATTACACATTAGGCCGACGCGGCATTATATGCGATACATCGGTAAACGCAGCAATTCAATTCATGTTGGTACTGAAACCACAAAATATGTACGTGTACCTATTTAATTCAATAACGGAAATGACTATGCTCTTTAGCCTTGTGCCAGCTAGATCCGAATAATAATAATATAGCAAAGCATCACGTTCTCCTACTACATATATTTGAGTCAATATTAACTATTCCAGGAGGCAGCGGCGGCGGTATGGTAAATTGAATAGAGGAGTTAGGCCTTACAGTTGGCTATTGACTTTGGATTTAAAATATAATTGAGTACGACTTAATCTTTTTGCCAGGGATCATACTCCTATTACAGTGTTAAAAAGATAACACGAAAAATGAATAGAAAATGAATGGAACGAAATGAATAAGAAGAAGTAACCTTTGAATTAATCCCAATAATGGGACTTTGGTTTTTCCCAAAGGGGATGCTTTAATACGCAATTCTGAAGACCGACCAACCAACCGACCTGCCGACATCTCACAGGGGCGATTCAATGGATAGCCTTTATAGGTACCTACATAATCCTTGAATCTACCCGAAATCATGAAGAACAAAGTTACCCAATACACTACTTAACAAAACAAAGACAAAAAGCCATTAAATTTAGAATAAGTTTTTTTCCGAATAAAACCTTGTCATCATCTCGTATCGTTGTCATCGTATTCGAGTGAAATGGTGAAATGAGATTATCGAAGCGTTTTCAGAGGAAGTTATACAACTCGAGGGTCCGAGATATTAGATTTAAAACTTCAGAGTGACTTTTTTTTTCGGAAAGAACAAAACTTTTCAAGAGGCGTTAGGTTCATCAAATAGTAATAAAGTAATTTCGTTAAGTGAGGGATGGTGGTTGTTTGGATAATCCGGAATTCTGGTTGGTTGGTTTGAATTGGAATCTTAACAAACAAAAAAAGAAAAAGTAAGATGAAATACCTTTAAGACTTAAGGTACTGTTCAGTTTAGTTCAGTTCAGTATACTAAACCTGTAATTAGGTAAGTTTTTCTGATAAATGGAATTTTTAATGTAAATTGATATCTTTTAAGCTTTGAAAATATTTTCGTTTAACTTAATTGAGTAAAAAGATCAACAAGAATAGGGTGTTCCTTTGTAGCTTCTTGAGACGTTTTGCTGTTTTGTTTTTTGTTTGACGGTGTTTTGAATGGATTTCGGGATTTCTTCTGAAATCAAACAGTCACTCAGTACCCTCTGCGTGATATTTGGTGCGTTGGACTGTCATGCCAGAGGTCTTGGGTTCGATCCCCTGTAACTGCCTTTTTCAAGGAATTGACACATTCTCCAAGAGTAATTCTTGTCATGAAAAGTGCTTTCCGATTCAGCTTTAAACTGTAGGTCCCCTCTATTCCTGACAACATTACTTGCACACAGGAATGGTTCAGAGTTGTAAGTCACTAGGTCCTAGTTCCCAACGGACTTTATTAGTTTTAACCAGTAAAATTTGACTGAATTTTGGAATTCTTTGTCAACTGGAACATAAATATTGGGGCTGCATTTTAAAATGTCTCCCTTAATCTCGCTCTGAATATGACTATCTATAAAAAGCCGAAGAACTTTTATAATGTTCATTGATAAGAGCCTGAATTTTTTAAACCATTTGAATAAAGATCAAAAACTAAATAAGAAACAATTTGTCTAAAATCCATTTTACCCTTTTTTAAATTTTTACAGCTTTAATTTAAGTTGAAAATCAAATCAAATCAAGAAATCCATCGATTTACCATTTTTTTTTAAATTAATAGTTGGCAACAAGTCATTGGCATCATTTGAGAATGTCCTTGACAGATTATTAATTCTGTTCACACCAATAAAACCTTTCAAAAGTCGAATTTTCCGTGTTAAGTGTCAATTACTTTTCGGTTTCATATTTTCAGCCAAGAACTCATTCTCATAATGTTTTCATTTTTTTTCATTTACAGAGCCCGTCCAACAAAATTCATATCAAAAATTATTATAGCAACAATTTGGGCAACTGCGGTAGCCTTTGCTGTTCCCTGTGCAATTGCTTTTCGTGTTGAAACACTACACGAACGGATTAGAGGTAAGCACTTGAAAGGAAGCAATTCAAAAGCTATATTAAGATTTTTAATTACAACCTTTTTGTGTGTAATGACGATATTAGAAAACAACGTTATTCTGAATGTGTCACGTGACTTCTGCTCCAATATCAACTTAACTGACGACCAATTACAAACGTATCGTTACTCCCTGGTGTTTGTACAGTATTTGGTTCCGTTTTGCGTCATCAGTTTCGTGTACATTCAAATGGCCGTAAAGCTTTGGGGAACTCATGCGCCAGGCAATGCTCAAGACTCCAGAGACATAACTCTACTTCGAAATAAGAAAAAGGTTAGTACCAACATACGTACCAAGACTATGAGTATAATAAATACAATCTTTTGCTAATAATTAACGTAGAAATATAATAAAACTGAAACCGACATTAAATATTGCTTGTTTATATTTTCACTCTCTCTCTCTTCCGGGGGGAAAAAGGTCATCAAAATGCTAATTATCGTGGTGGTGGTGTTTGGTATGTGCTGGCTTCCTTTGCAGTCCTACAATATCCTGTACGTAACAATTCCGGAAATAAACGAGTATCATTTCATCAACATAATCTGGTTCTGCTGTGACTGGCTTGCAATGAGTAACAGCTGTTATAACCCTTTTATTTACGGTATCTACAACGTGAGTAAATTAAGTGTCAATATTTATGTACAGTACATACATATGTCAATTTATCTTTTTTAATTAATTTTGTATTAAGGTATTAAGGGAAAATAAATCTCTTTAAAAAGTTTTTGTATATAAAAATTATCCCGAAGAACAATTTTGAGTACGGTTACCGCTTTGCTAATTGGTAATTGGCTAAAGAAAATATCGTTTAACTTAGGAAAAAAGGTAACGAAATTAAATTGATAGTCCAGAAAAATTAGGAAAAAAAACCTATTAAGATGAATTCGTTTAATACCTGAAAATTATAAGGGTAACATTGGTGAAGTGGTAGTACCCGTAGCATGATGGTTAGTGCGTTGGACTGTCATGCAAGGGGTCTTGGGTTCAATCCCTGCCTGTGCCACCTTAATTTAAAAAAAATAATTTCGCGGGTACTGCCTCTTGCGAGGAATTGACAAATCCTTCAAGAGTAATTCTTGTCATGAAAAAGTGCTTTCTCAAAACTAGCCGTTCGGATTCGGCCCAAAATTGTAGGTCCCTTCCATTCCTGACAACAGTACTCGCACACAGGAATGGTTGAGAGTTGTAAGTCACTAGGCCCTGGTTCACAACGGACTGTTGCGCCACCCCATTTGATTTGATTTGAACATTGGTGAAGGATTATTTGATTACTTTTAAAAAGAAAAAAAGTATCAAAGTATTTAGAAATCGCCAAGTTTTAGATCTCTATTCTCTTCCAAACTTGATGTCGTTCAATAATTTTTAAGAACATAGCTTTACTTTCTCGGGAAATTATGACTTTGATCTCATTTTAAATGTTTTTGAGACTAATCCATGATTTTTAACATTATTAAAATAAACTAAGAGTTTTCAAATATCCAAGAAAACGTCAAAACCTTATAATCTTTATCTGTACTAAAGACTTTAGACGTATATAACAAGGGTTAGGATTTTGTTGACCTAAGGAAATTAAAATAAGGCAAAACAAAATACTTAAAAAGGCAAAGAAAAGGCATTTATTAAAAAAAATTAAAGTTCAGAGTTTTTTAAAGTGCTCAGGTAGCACTCTTCTTCGATTGTCTCCAAGAAAGGCTGTGAAGAATCTAAATGATCCCTCAACTTTAACTGAAACGAGTGGATCCTATCTTAAACTTTCAAGATTATTCACTTCAATGTTTCTTGGAAGTTTGAAATCCACGTCGACGTTTATAACAGAATTTATGTGCTCAATCGCTTTTAGCCCTTTGTTTAAATTGAAAGCGGCAGTTAATGGCTGAAACACTGACACGCTTCAGCTTCGGCTTCGTCTGACGTTTACGAGTTCAACCATAGGAATTCAATGCATGCTATCACAATGAAGCTTCAACCTCACGTTTCATTTGACAATCGTAAGGAAATAACGTAATGTGACTCCAAACGGAAGCTCTACTTCAAAATTGCTGAACATTTGCTAAGTATGACAGCTCAACTGCTTTTAAAAAAAATGTTAACAAACGAAATATTTGCTCTTTGGAGGGATGAAATAATAGAAATGTCATTCAAAGCAACCTCGAAGCAGGCCCACCGTAACGCAGACGAAGTCGAAGCTGAAGCGTGTTTCTGATTCAAGACCTCCTGTGTAGTGGGCCCTTTTGCTTTTTTTTTTAATTTTCAGGCAGAAATACTTTGTATATGTTTGACAGGAAGGAGTCAATTTTTGACTTTTGTGACTGCGCATGTTTTCACAAACTCTGTTTACACCGTGAGTAACGCAAGTTACGTGAATCAGTTTCGAGTACAACCCTTGCAGAGTTTTTCCACTATTCTTCATTTATACAGCGTGCAGCGCCTGTTTGCGAACAACAAAACCTTTTCTCTTTTAAGCTCATCGGAAACAACAATCGAATGATCAAAAAGCTGGATTTTTAACTAAATATTCTCAACGGTATGCGAAAATGATTCCAATTTTTTAATTCGAAACCAATTATTAGATACTTTTAACAAAATTTAATAATAAAGCAAAACAAAGACCGAAAAAGACAGCAATGGCGAAGAAAGGCAAACAAAAGGCAATTATGGTATAAAATGGCAAAATAAAATACATACATACAGGGTCCGGCAAAAAGATCTCCCATATTTTAAAAGCCAATGACAAATAAATAAACAATTTAACAGACAAATTTTATTGAATTTTTTAAATTAAATACTATGCCATTTTAAATTAAATAAAACAGTTACTTAGTTTTAAACAGCTTTTCCCGGAAGTTTTCCATTGCCTGCAACTTCCTGAGTGATTGCCTCCTTAAGTGCTTCCAAAGATATCGGGCGATGAGTATAGACTTGGGCCTTTAAATGTCCCCTTAGAAAAAAAATCACAAGGTGATAAATCGGGGAACCTTGGTGGCCAGGTAATGTCTCTTCGTAAAGAAAGAAGATGCCCTGGAAATATCTCTCTCAAAATGGTTAGTGAATGCCGTGAAGTGTGTGTTGAAACCAGACTTCTTTGTGATTCCTAAAAAACTGATAAGTTTGGTTGGAGGAAGGTCTCAATCATTTGACAGTAGCGATCCGCATTAACTGTAACTTTTTCCCATTTTCTTCGAAAAAATACGGACCTAACACACCAAATTCAGCAACAGTACACCAAACTGCCTCGTAGGGGCTGTCAAGTAGTCGTTGATTAATTTCTTGAGGGTTTTCTATTGCCCTGTATCGGAAATTTTGTTTATTTACAGTACCCGATAAATGGGAATGGGCCTCGTTAGACGAAATTAAAACAGCACCAACGGGAATGTTTTGAAGAATGTCTTCACAAAAAGCCCTGCGAGTTTCGAAATCTCTCTCAGTTAATTCTTGTGCGGTCATCATTTTGTAGGAAGGAATATGAAGATGTGTGAGCACAATTCGTCTTACACTCCTATCAGACAATCCAAGGGCAGCTGCATGTTTAAGTGCTGAACGCCTTGGAGATTGCTGGCTAGACGCACTTACACCTGCCACATTATCCGGCATTGTTGCGGTTAAAGGTCAGCCAGACTATTTTTTCTTTAGCGCAGAACCCTATGCTCTAAAGTTTGATAACCAAACTTTAATTGTTTTTCTATCCGGAACAAAATCGTGTCGTCCAAGTTGAAATCGAATGCGAAATGCTCCCATATATTCCTCTACGACAAATGCGCGAAGCTCACCGTGCCACGCCATATGATTACTAAGAGCGGCAAACAGACCTCTACCTATCTGCACTAGGAATACCATTTTATCTATAAATAGCTTTAAATATAAACGTCTAAAAATACGAGAGGTTTTTTGGACCTTGTATATTTGCAATCACCAGGGCTTGAAACATAAGTCATTTTGTCTAAAAGTTGTCTTTAATTTGTAAAAAATAACTTGTGAACTATTCAATATTTTTGCACATTTATAAGTTCTCTGTACTCATAATCCACTGATGGAAAATAGTTAAAAAATACTATTTTGAATTCGAACTTCTAATTTTTTCTTTCACGAAGTTGTTATTTCTTTTAAAATCACACCTATTTTTTATTTGAACATCTCAAGAAACCTCACAGTTCTGCTCATTTCAACAATGAAAAAGCAATAAACATTGTCTGACAGTCTATAATCAATCTTGTGTAAACAAAAATGTCGTCTCAATTGCATTTTGTCTGGAAAAATTAAAATAATCATAAAATTTTAATTTCACCGAAAAATTACTTTTTTCTTGGTTTACCAACTCGTATTGTTATTTACTCGTAGCTTATAATTTTAATTTGTTCCACGAAGTAAAGAATTCGGTTAATTATCCACAAGAAAAATAAACCAGAATGTTTAAATAAAATTATATTGCTCCTGGTTTACCTTTTATCAACAATAGGAAAATGTTGTGAGATAAAATTTCTTCCAACAAAAGTTTCCAATTTTTTGTATCTTCAGTCTTAAGTCATTATAATTTTATGTTCCAAAAAATAATAAAACAAATTTTCGTTTTTCGATAATAACATATTTAATGTCAATCGATGCTGAACTTATTTTTTGTGTATAGGAATTTTCAAGATTCTTCTCTTAGTGAAAGTTAAATGGAAAATACATAATGTCTCGATGTTAATCTTTGAAAAATACATCCCTCATTTAATATTTATTTTTTCAACAATTCTATCACATAACTTAATTGAAAATTGAAAAGCCATAATTCACTTTCCAAATGATTTTGATCTGACAAGGCCAACAAATTCGATGACACAATGGTATCTGAAACATTTGTCAGGAAATTCTTCTCCAAAAACGACACAAGCGAAAGCTAAATATTTATAAGAAAAGATTCAGTATGGTGCAACGAAATTATTATGACAAGTGGAAAATTGGTATTTTTCGATAAGACTTTTAAACATGAGTTCAAAAAAAAGAAAGAGAATCTAATATTGGTCGGATTGGATTAAACATCTACCTATACTCATACATAAGTTGTTGTATGTTGTGTCTTTTGATTTAACTAACCAACTTATACAAAAATAGGTAAAAGTACATTTATGAGTTCTTAAGAAGGCACTTTAGCTTTATATTTGTTATAATTGTGAGAAAAATGATTATGGGTTGCCAGGTTATGATTTATATCTGAATGCAAATGAGAATTATGCAGCCGGAGGTGTTGATTGTTTTGTAAATCAAGCTTTTGTTGTTATTGAAGTTTTGAAATTATATTTTCAAAGTGCGGATGTTTTGAAAATTACCGTCAAAATTAATAAACAAATCTTTAATATATTATGTATTTATAGACTTCATATATTTAACAGTACAGTTTTTATGGAAGAATTTTCAACTTTCTTGGATAATGAAAAATCAAATAATTTGTTAATTGTGGGTGATTTCAATATCGATACTTGAGAAAGTAGTGAGTTCGTGGTAACTTAACTTGATTTGTAAGGTTCTCATGGACTTGTTTCGTTTGTTAAAGAGATAACTACGCCGAGATCTGGAACTTGTCTTGATCATATTTATTACCGATTCGCTCCTTCAATCAGTTCCTGTGAAAAATGTGTTTTTGACCTCAGAATAACTGATCATTCCAAGACTGGCATTCTTATTGATATAGGGAAGGAAAGTATTTGCTCTGATTCTAGTCCCGAAGGTTGGTTAAAAATATCGATTTTAGTAGGCTTAAAACTAATTTGTCTTTTGAGTTTTGGGAAGAAGTTTTTGCCGAAAGTGATCCTTCCAAATCGTATGACATATTTAATGATATCCTTTGTAGATACATTTCTGATGCTTCTTTTGATACCATTCCGAAAAAGTCTAATAAGCCTTTAAAGTATAGTTTGCTTAAAAAAGTGAAGTATAAAACCAAATTTAAAAAAAGGGTTTAAAACGCAACAGCAGTCAGAATTTAGAAACTAAATATTAAAAAATTTGTGTTGAATTAAAGGAGGAAATTCCTATTTCTCCTGATAACTATTTTAAAAAAAATTCAATCTAATTGAAGGAAATATTAGAAATTAATGGAAAATATTGAATAGTTTACTTAATAAATCTCAGTGCAAAAAACAACCATCTGTTGTCAATGTTAATGGTCGTGTGGCCTCAGATAAAATTGCAATTACTAATGCATTCAATGAATAATTTTCAACAATTTTACTTAATCTTCAAGCTAGTTTTAGTCACCCATCTTTTACACTTTATAGTCCATTCAGAAATGAACCTTCTCAAAGCCAAAGTTTTGTGTTTGAGCCTATATCTAGTTTAGAGATTCTAAAGTTAATTGGCACTTAAAAAACTTCAAACTCTTTTGGTTATGATGGTATTTCAAATGTTTGTTTGAAAAATGTACCAAAAAATAAATTGATGTTTTGGAACATATCTTTAACAAAAGTATTTATCTTGCCACTTTTCAAGAAAGGGGCAACTGATGATCTGGGTAACTATAGGCCTATACCACTGTTGCCCTCGATAAGTAAGTTTTTTTTTTAATGTTAAGTCTGGTTTTCAAATCAATAAATCAACCGAAGATGCGTTGTTACATTTCTGTTTCCAAATATTTGTAAGTCTGATACAAAAAATAATACATCTGGATTGTTTGTTGACATATCAAAAGCCTTTGACATGGATAATCACGAAATTTTGATTAGCAAACTTGAAAGTGCTGGGTTTCGAGGATTCATTAGTGATTGGTTAAGATCTTATTAAAATTTAAGCACCTAAAGAGTGAAATTTGATGGTATTAGGAGTGATACAAAGACATTCGATTTGGGAGTTCCACAAGGTTCAGGTTTTAGGACCAATGCTTTTTTTGGTATTCATTAATTCTTTATTCAGTTTGCCTTTTAATTGTTCTCTGACAGCCTTGGCAGATAATGTTGGTTTTTCGTATGGTACAGATAGTTGTCTGAATCGTATATCGGATATAAATTGGGATCTCAGCTTGTTAAGAATCTGGTTTGCAAAGCACAAATTGATAATAAGTTTTAAAACCAAGATAATGTTTTTCAGTTTGTCTGGCCAAAAGATTGTCGATGCTGATCTCTTTTTCCATGCTACTGAGTGTCCAAAATTAAAGCTTTTTAACTGCACCTGTAATCCTATGGTTACTTCCATAACATTTACGGATTCCATGAGCTGTAGTGATAAATGCTTTGAATTAGAAAAAGTTAATAAATTCAAGTATTTGGGATTAATAATTGATTCTAGAATGAGTTTTTATAACCACACAGAGAATCTTAGACAATAATTTCGGTGCTCTCTTAGAAACTTCTTCTTTCTGCGTTAAGTTTGCTCTTCCAAACTGCTACTTAAAATTCATTATGGCATTTTTCATTCCAAACTTGAATATGGAATTTCTTGTTGGGGAGGTTCATATTATAACAAAATACATATGTTCTGAAGAAAATATGTGGTAAGCCTCGCCTGTAACCTAGTTTTCTACTATTTAAAGATTTAAAAATTCTTTCAGTGAGATATATGTATTGTTATAAAGTTCAAAACATTTTCTTTAAGAGATCAAGTTATCTTAATTTTAGAATAATTGATATTTATATTTTACGTGGACATTTTTTAAACCAAGTTTCTATACCGGTGTATCGAACAACCGCATTTAGAAATGTTTGTAATGTTTCCTCATGTCGGATATTTAATAGAATCCCCCATTCTATTAGGATGCAAACTTTTCATTTGTTATTTATGAAACAAGTTAATTATTGGCTCCTTAGTCTTGATAATGAAAGTATTGAATTTTTTGTAAATGGTTCTAACTGATGTTTTCTTGAAATGTTTAACTTCAATTTAATTTAATTTCTGTATGCATTACATAAATTTATGATATTGTTACATTCTTTTTTAAATTTTCTTTTAAGGGTCACCCCATCCATTTTAATTAATAAATGTAAAATTTTTCTTAGAGTGGCAATAACTCTATTTTTTATGAAAATATTTTTGAAACTTATTTCTTTTCTTTCTTATTGTATTTATTTATATTTTAAGAAATAAAATGTTTAATCTGAAAAAAAAAATCTATCTGTTGAAAATGTTAATACATGCTGGATTTAAGAATTTAACACATACGTTTTTTTTATACCAATGTGACGTAAAAAAATAAGAAATACTGGGAAAATAATATATCAGAAGAAAAGGTTTGTGTATTTGAATGAACATATCTAATACACAAACCAGTTCACTCGAAAAGTTAGTCTACCTGTATTTAATATATTTTTGATGAGTTGTTTCTTACGGGAAGAGCGTTTTAAGGATTAACAAAACTATGGGATGGACATTTCAAAATGATTTTTTAGACAATGTGAACATAGTACATCTCTGTATATCAGGGATTCCCCATACTGGAAACAACAACTCATATTAACTCAAGACTAAAAGGGTAATCGAAGATAAATGCTTCGTCCCCGTAGATGATGAAGTTGTGAATTATTGGTTTGAAATTGAGTGTTTTATTTTGGAGGAACCGGGATGTAAAACAAAGATTGTGATGATAAGAACAAATTATGTGTCTATGCTCTGATTTATATAAACAGGTATGTAGGTACATTAAGATGATCGAAAGAGGTAGATAGGCATCAACCCAATTTAATGATCTATGATACATTTTATGGAATTGGATGTGTGAAAACCCTTAAGAGTGGCCATGTTTTATTTTCACAGCTTGTAGTGTGAAAATGTCAAAAAGACTGAATGTTTGCCTGATAACGATTAGTATTTGAGCAATAATTAAAAACAGTTTTACAAATCTTTTGAAAAGGAAGAAAAACTGAGACTAACTTTATAAAGATTGAGATACATAATAAGACTGAGACTAACTACATAAAGCTTGATATATATAATTAATTTTGAACTTTAAACAAAATTTGGTTGCGGGAGGTCCTACACGGGTACGCTAGTTACACTTTATCTTCCATAAGTAATTTAAACCTTTTTTACCCGTTTAGGCAAGAAGTATAGTGTTATAAAAACATAAGTTAAATTCTCGATTTTGGCCATAATATAAAAATAACCATACAACATCAAAACCATATCAAATCTCACCAAGATGACTTTAATAACATCAATGAACGACATTATCTTTCATAAAATATAACGATACAAATATTTATTGAAATATAGACTCGGAATTTATTTTTATATAGCTATGGACACAAAATAAAAACCAACAGAAACTCAGAACAATCAAATCCTTATTTAATAAAAATTGATCATAAAACTCAATTTAGTATATACATACTTACATAGATTCAACCATCTGTTCATTGTTCATGTATGACTTTGTATGTATGTCTAGGTATATTAAACTGTCCGGAAAATTTCATTTTAATAAAATATTATGTTTTTGTTGTTGTATATTATTTGTTTCGTATCCGTATCTTGTTATCTTGTATTGTTTGTCTGCCACCTTATTGGTCTTATATTATTCAATTCTTCTTTTGATATCCTTGACTAATTCCTCTTAATGGTATGGGGTTGAATAAATCCAAGCAAAACTCACTCCTTTTTTGTATGAAGCTATTTTGTGAAAATATAGGGTTTCATATTTGAGGCTAAGGGAAATTTATTAGACATAAAGGAAGCACCACAGAAACGTAGATTTTATTATATCTAGCTACATTTAAAAGATAAAGGTCAAGTTGAGAATCCTTGGAACGGTATGATGGGGTTGACAAAAAGGTATTAATCTTAGGGTTAAGCATTTCAATGAAATAATGAATATAATGAAAGGACACACATGATACAAATATACTTGTAGACAAATATTTTATAGACTCTAAAAAGGGTTTTACAATTTGAAAACATACATTAGTTTAAAAAACATTAAGCTGTTAAGATCACTATAGGTACCTTCGTAAAATTAACATGAATTGCCTTTAAAGTAGTTTGTATAATTTTAGAACCCTATTTCATCAATAAAAGTAGCACTTACCTTATTTGGGGTTACTGAATAAAATCCTTGTTAAAATAAATGTCTGTTTTTAAATCATATGAAGATATAATATGCTAATATAGTTGAGGGTTTTAAACATCCTGAATATTAAATATGAATTTAATTCGGTTTTAGAATTTTTGAAATATCGTAGTTTAATAATTATTTAAAAAAAAAGAAAAAAACATATTTTAAATAAAAAAGGATATTAAAAATAAACCTCGAAAGACTTATTTTCAAAAAAATATGTTATTGGTAGCCTTAAACTTTAAATAGTTTTTGTTTTTTTTTTTGCAGGAAAAATTCAAACGTGAATTCAACAAACGCTTTTCAATGTGTATTTGCAAATTCCAAACAACCCTCGATAGCCAGGACCGTAATGTGTCCGTTCAAACGAGAGCCAGTTCAATTCGCTCGACTTATGGCAATTCATCGACACGGTTTCGAAATAATGTCTTAAACCCTCATACGAGCCACTTTAATCATTCGAATTTCCATCAACATCCTCCTCATCATGGAACATCCCTGTTCAGAAGTGGGAGCATGAAAAGTGCCAATAAGGCCACAAAACTCGGCTATAACGTGATAACGTTTAACGACACGAGAAAACTGCACCGCAGCGGAAGTCTAAACAGTTTTAAGATTCCTAGTGGCGGTGGCGGTAGCGGTGGCTGTGGTGGTGACAACGGCGGCGGTGTCCAACAACCACCAACAGTTTATCACTGGCGGAGGAATGATTTTAAACCTTTGCATCCGAACGTAATCGAGGACACCGACGATGAAGCTATTTTATGTCCTTCAATTGAGACAACAATAACGATGACAACTCCAAGCGATCAGATAAATGCCACAACCAAAACACTTAAAACCACTGCTAATAGTGTTCATGTTCGCGACAACCGCGACGACGACGATGACGACAACGAGGGTGACTCCAGCGGCGGCACCGGAACTGGGTCGTGCATTTGTGCAGACGAATTGGGCAGCCAAACTGAATGTGACGGTACGTGCATCCTTAATGAGGTGTCACGAGTCCAATGCGGTAATGAGAAATATGGCAAAACGGTTTATTTCAACGATTCTAGCAGAAATAACAACCATCAACAGGATTTAAGGAATTCCTGCGTAGAAATGAAAGATTATTCGCTCCTCAATAAAGCAAACAAAATATCTAAAACTGTGATTTTTTAATAAATTAATATATAAAAATAAATGTAAATTATATTTGTGATCTTAAAATGTAAATAAAAAAAAGAAAATGAAAACGAATTTCATTATAATTTTTTTTGTACAGTATCAGATCTTTTCAAAAATAAAAAAAAACATGAATGTATGTATATTTTTGTGTTATTTTATAATATGTAATTTAAAAATAAGTACAAGTGAAATGGAAACAAAAAACAGTTCAAAGTCCTTATACACAAAAAAATAAGGATGTAAAACATAAAGAATCGAACAAACTATAAGGTTACATTTACAATAAAAATAATTCTTGTAAATTTAATAATATAATTGTAAAAATCTTAGAAATATATTTACTACTTATTAATAACAATGGAGTATTTTTTGGGTATGTTTGATTTTAAAACACATCAAAGGGCGCATAAAGCAGGTAAGCTTGTTTTTTTCTTCGAAGTTAAAACTGGGCTACAAAAACTTAAACACAAAGTTGTAAATATTTCTGTGTAGGCCTTATATCAATTTATTTTCCCGAAAACTTATAACTCTTACATTTCGTCGATTTCTTAAGGCTCTTGCATTATTAGATATATTCTTTCAATTATCAAAAGATACACAAAATTTCGAAGCATTCTTTATTGGTTCGTATTATAGGCTACATACAATCTTCCTAAATAAATGTTATTTTCAACACTTAAAGAAATGTTCAAATCGGACCAATAGTTCCTGAGATTAACATGATCAAACAAGCAAGCAAGCAAGCAAGCAAACAAACAAACAAAATCTTCAGCTTTATAAAGTTATCGAAGATTTGTTGAACAAAATTTTAAGTACTCAATATAATAACCTTGAGTTACCAAATACCACAGAATATTGTGAACAATTCTAAAATTGGCCACAGAATAAAATAACAAGTGAAAGTTGAATAAATTACTTTTATTGAGAACAAGTTTAAATTTTTGAGTTCTTGGAAAATTTGTAAGTATCATGAAATCATCTAAATAGTCTTAGCTAAAACATCTTATTTTTCAATTTACAATCAAATTTTCACTGTAAAAAAGTGTTATTAACCTATGCTCGTAACATTTTCCCAAATATATCTTCAAAATCATTTTTGAAAGGTTCATCCCACGTTAAGATTTTATTAAAGCAAATCTTGCCAATCAAAGATATTAGCCTTACAATAATCTTTTGTACGCATAAAAATAACAAAATAATTTTGTTTACCAAGGTGCAACCTAGGAACCTTTAATCATCGTTCAAGGATACAGAGTTTTGTGTTATGAAAATTGTTAAAGACAGGTGAACGTTCTTTGCAACCTCTTTATAACTGTTTTTTTGGAAATCTTTATTTTTACCCTTAAGGTTAAATTATTCCTTTGAAGGTTCATAACATATCTACTTCAGATATTGTTGTCAAATTTGAAGTAAACACCACCTACTTACTTTTGATTGAGGCAATACAAAAGGGAATGTACATACATAGGTAAGGTATAGGTTCAAAAGTTGATCTTAATTTAATAAATAATACTAAGACCAGTGTTTATATTTTTTTGTTAGTAAGCCCCATAAGTAACATTTTAAAGAAATTTGTTATCATTTTCTGCTTGCTATGTAAAATTTACCCTACAACACGTTTGGGTTAAGTTAATAGGAAATTAATCGACGTATAAACCAAGGATAACATGGTTTGGTAAATATCCTTACAAGTGAAACAAATAATAGATAAAATGTATCCCTTTGATAACTGAATTAAAATGGGATGAAATTGAGTAATTTGCTCAATCGATTTAAGAAGACGACATCGAGAAAAGTATGGGTACATTTCAGTAAATTATGTTTAGTATTCGTAGAACGTTAGGCAAGAAAATGCAGCAACAACATAACCTTTCTTCTATTGAAATGAAATAAACATGAAGATAACACACGAAGAATTCGAAATATAATTGAGTAACAGAGAAAGAAGATAAAATTTACTATGGATATTTTTGTCTGAAAAATTTAAGCTTCCAGTATTTTGAAATTCAATTAAGAAACGAACGTAACAATCGTTAATTCAGTAATATTACGAAAAAACATTTAAAAAAAAAAATAAGATTGTAGAAAGTGTCAATACTCTCTAATAAAAAATTAAACTACTTATTGGAAGATTTCATTTTAAGTATTTAAAAAAATCATAGGTTTACCGAAGCTTTTTCATTACTGAATACAATTAAATTAAATTGATGGGCGCAACAGTCCGTTGAGAACTAGGGCCTAGACTTACAACTCTCAACCATTTCTGTGTGGGAGTACTGCTGTCAGGGATGGAGGGGACCTACAGTTTTTAAAGCCTAATACGAACGGCAAATTTGAGCAAGTACTCGCAAGAGGCAGTACCTGTGAAAAAACTTAAGATGGCAAAGGCAGGGATCGAACCCAAGACCTCTGGCATGACAGTCCAACGCATCATGCCACGGGAACAACTTACTGCGTAGGAAATTTATATTTTAAGGCGTTATTATTGTATGGTTCCCTTAAGTCCTTTTAAATAAATAACAATGATTCCTCAAAGTTTAAAAATTGTGGAAATGCTAGTATTAAGTTTCAAGAACGATACAAAAAAGGAAACTTTACACAAACACTTTTCAGCTTTTGTAAGATTTCGATAAAAGACATTGTAAGTATATTAAAATAAAAAAGGAGCACCCGTGGCGTGGTGTTAGAACTAACATGCTAGAAGTCTTATGCTAACTAAAGTTTCACAGGTACGGCCTCTTCCTAGGAATTGAAAAATTCTCCAAGAGTGCTTTTTCAAAAAGCCATTTCGATTCGAAATAAAATCTGTAGGTCCCTTCTATTAATGACATTACTCGTATGGCTGATAGTTGTAAGGCACTTGACCTTGGTTGTGTAAGCTATTTTGTTTATTTTAAAATAAAAAGCTTATATACAAAAATTTTATTCAAGATATTTTTCTTGGGAAGTTAACAAAGGGTCTTTGCAATTCCATTCAAGAAAAAATTTAAATTAATAATGCCATGAAAAAATTTCAAACAATAAAAATTGAACCACCCTATTTACAAACCGAATTACATGCACAAAAATAAGCTTTTTACTATAATGAAGCTTAAGCAATTGGTTTGTTTTATAGTAAACTTAAGACAAGTCAATTTTGAATGTATTTCATCTTGAAAACAATTTAATAATTATGCATCAGAAGTCTCAAAGTTCAGTAAGAAAGCACCAAACAGTATTTTCTAAGATTTGGGAAATTATCTTCAAGACATCTTAAATTTATCTAAGACTCAAACCCAAAAGAAAAAGCACGACTAAGCTTTTTTTTTGTTGAAAGTTTATAAAAGGGAATTATATATTTTATCTATAATTTTATTAAAAAAATTATATTTGTTAAGCTCAGAACGTCATACAGCTGGCTCTGGGCTGTGCGTGTTAAACTTGTTCGTAGTGCCCTAATTTTCATATAACATCCCCTTGAATTAATAATCACAAGAAACATGAATGAACATTCGAAGTGCACGTTTTTTGTGTGGGAAAAGAATTGAAAATTCAAATCTGTTGTTTTATTGATCCAAGATAATTTAGGTTCGATGTTTTTTTTTTTTAATTTAAAACTTAAAAATGTTTGTATCCTTTCATTTGAAGGTTTGGTAAAATTTGATTTAGTTCGTTGAAGACACTGACAAGTGAAAGTTGACATAGAGTTGATATCTCCTGAGTATTTTTGTGTTGTAAATCATATGCAACATGCAGGAGGATACATTTTTGGACTGTAATCAAGGTTTTGTTTTTAGAATCAAAGTCAAATTATAAGAATCACTTATGATGTTGTCTTTCTTTAGAACGACCCATAGACTTGGATAGTTCCTTAACGCCGATTTGTGACTTCTTTTGCGATTCAACAATTCTTATTACTGGTGGAACGGGATTTATTGGAAAAGTTCTTATACAAAAACTTCTAAGAGCTTTTCGTGTAAGGAGAATATACATGTTGATAAGAAGTAAGAACGACATGAATGCCAATCAACGTTTGGAAACATTTTTTCAAGAAACTGTGAGTCTGTTTATTTAAAATTTAAAATATTGTTTTATATCCAAAAAAAAGTGTTTCAAATCTTGAAAACTTCATTTTCGAAAAAACTAAGAATTTATTGCATCAAAGAAATTAGGTTTGATATTTTGTTTGTACATGTGTCATGACATATGCTGACTTGAAAATTTCTCCCACGTTACATTTTAAAGAAAAGTGAAAGTTTCTTTTGAATTGCTTGATGTAAAAATAAGTTTCTTCTCTGTGACACAAGGTGGAGTCCCATTCAAAGGATATTGTAATGTTGTGAGGGGCGGTTTAATTTAATGACAATGATTTTCAAATAAACTTGTTGTTGTTCCTAATAAACAAAGAACCTAGTTATAAAAGTGATTTAATGGCATTTATTGGTACAATGTTATGTCTTTGTAATGAGTGAAAGAGTTCTTTGACTTATCGGAAATTGAAATCTTGATTATTTAAAGTACTATGTGATTGCAATTGTGATTTTCATGGCAACAATATAAGTTTGTTGAATAGTGAGTTTCTTTATAACACGCCAACAGAAAAATTTGCAATTCAATTTTTATCAATTAATCATCAAACATAGAATTTAAGGTTCAGATGAATAAACATCAATACAACTTGATTCTGCCGTTTGTAGTCGAATCAAGTGTATTAAATTTTTCCTGACTTTTACAGCCAACTTTATTTAAAATCTAATGAAAACCTAAGATTATCTCTTAAATGTATTGAAAATCACTTTTTTTTCAGATCTTCGACAAAATTCGAGAAGATTGCCCAGAAATATTGGAAAAAGTTCAACCTATAAACGCAGATTTTAGTGCCTTTGATCTAGCTTTATCTCCTTCGGATAGAGAATTGCTTTGCAATGAAGTTGAGGTAAGTTTTATAAATGTGTTGCAATATCACAGACATGACTTTTAAGGATTCATTTATGCCATGATACGGAATACAGAGTTCATACCTCGGCTTACAAAGAAAATTACACGCCTTATCTAAACATTTCTCAGCGGCTTACACAAATTTGAAGAATTAAGCCTAAAAATGCTTCGAAAACTTAATGCTGTCTTGTACCGTTTAAGCGATATATACCCCCCTTGCCATTATCCATAGATGGCACTTGGATCGAGGAGACTGAACATCTCGATATTCTCGGTATATGTATCACCAACAACCTTTAGGGGAACGATCACATACGCGATGTCGCCAAAAATGCCGCAAGATGTTTGGGTTGTCTATGGCGATGCAAGAAGTTTTTCTCCCCCTCTGATCTGACTGTTATCTTCAAGACTTATATGCGTCCAAAGCTTTAGTATAATACCCATATCTGGGCTGTAGCTCCTGCAACTTGCTTAAGCCTCTTGAACAGTATTGAACGTAGAGCATTTAAATTGATAGATGATAATATCATCATTGCTTCGCTTTAACATAGTCGTAAGGTCTTCTGTCTGACCGTTTTTTACCGTTATTTTAACGTCTTATACTCTAGTGAAATAGCTAGGTGCATTCCTCCCCTTAAACAGTTAAACCGTAATAGTCGCGCTTCTAGGAATGCTCATCAATATACCCTCGAGCCCAACTTCGGTCGTATTGTCAAGTATAGAGATTCGTTCTTTAGCCGTACTACGCGAATGTGTAATGCCTTGCCACACTCTGTCTTTCCCAGCTATTGCAATATTCAAGAATTCAAAACTAATGTGCCCGAACACCTCCTTTCAACCCCTTTACCCTTTCCTAGTGCTCACACTGTGTCTACATAATAAGGGTAGTATTATCCCCTTCAGTCTGCGTTTATTACAAAAAAAAGCTTTTGAATATTAAGAAAATCTCTATTCTCAAATAAAGAGTGTTTTTTAAACATGTAGTTTTTAAGAAGAAGAAATAAAACGCATAAAACGCAATGCAATTGTATTTTCAATGATTTTGGGCAAGTGTCCGCTTTGCCATGAGCCAAATGTTCTAATCATTCACTTTCAAGGCGTCAATCTTTTAAATAATATTTGCGTTGAAAAGCGCCTTCACAAAACCCCACAAAAGATAATCCACCGGTGTTAAATCACACGATACTTGAGTTGACGCCATAGGCCTGAGATGCGAAATCATCCGCTTACCAAAAGATTAATTCAATAAATTGATGCATCAAGTCACGCGAACTAAACCATTATTAAACCATTATTAAAATAATAAATTGATAACCGCACGTCTAAACAAAAACGCTTTAGAAGTATAGATGTGTTTTTGGGTCATTCAAGTCAATTTTCAATTGCAATTAAGTCAAACTAAATTAATCACTTTGGTATCACAACAATTTTTGAAAATTACTCCAGTTGCTTCTGCATTTGGTACACAGGTTTACAAAGGTTATCCGAATGGGGCACAAGTTAGTTTTTAGTCTCGAAACCATTGATATTTTCAAGTACTTACGAGTATATAAATAAAAAAAAATATGGAATGACAGGCAGGAGAACAAAATATCAATTCGTGTTTTTTGTAATCTAAAAATTTAGAAAAACAATGATAAGTTTTAGGGATATCTGAAACTAGAGCTATCTTCTAAAAAAAACAGCGCATACAACCATCATTGATATTTAAGTACAATGGAATTTAATTAATTTTTTTCCTCAAAAATATTTGTCATGACAAATGATTCGATATCGATATCAAATCCAAAAAATATTACGGAATTCATGAAAACTTCACATTTCGTGTGCACTTAAGCAAACAACACAAATATCAATATCACCATTCTGCCAAAAACAGAAAAATATATTATTTGTTTAATTTAGTTAGATACTAGATAATCCTTTTCCGAAATCCCCATTTCCGTCACTTTGGCAATATCACTTTAAAAATATATTGCTTCATATTGTTTTACAACATCCTCTATCAATGCGTCCGTGTTGTGTCGTCGTCGCGTCGGTCGGTAGTCAGTCAGTCGTCCGTTCCCCAATTGCAATTCAACTGTTTTGCAGTATGAAAAAAAACCAAAAAACTATGACTATATGCACTTCCTCCAACTATTCACCTGTTGTTTGTACAATTTTTCATTATCCTTGTACATCCTTTCTAGTATATCGGAGTGGAGGGTACTCGTCGCATTTATATAGATAGGTGTTACGTTTCAACGCGTTCGCGTACTCAATTCAATTCCCCAATAAGCTGAACAAACATTAAAAACATCTCCTTTTTTTCGCATCAGATAAACATTTTATTACTCTAGTCCTGAAAATACGTATATTGATATTGATATTGATATGTATCGTGCTGATGCTGCAGGCACAGGGCATAGCATACAGTACACAATTCAATGACAAGGATAACAGCCCGCCCACCCAAAACCAGGCGCATCCACCTATCTGATGTTGGTTCAGGGTTTGAGTTTGGGTTTAAGGACACAATTCTGCTCGTATGTCGTATGTTGCACCAAACCGGGTATATATTTGCACAAATGTTCCGTTGGGGTTGGGGAGGATTTTTTCCTATTTTTTGCTGTTGTTCTCGAATTTACTCCTTTTTGTTTGTGTTTGTTTCTATCACTATCAATTTTTTAGATTGTATTCAACGTAGTTGCATCGGTGAAATTTAATGAAAAACTCAGCGATGCAATTGATATAAATGTCTTGGGGACGAAAAAAATCCTTGATCTGGTGATGGAAATGCGACATTTAAAGGTAAAGTATGAACAAAAATAAAAAAAGAATTAATTTATCCTGATACACAACAGATATTTTTTATTTTTGTTTAATGTTTGTATCTTTTCATATATATTTGTGTGAATTGCAGTCGTTCGTACACATTTCTACATTGTATTGTAATTGCAACCTGAAATTTATTAAAGAGCAGGTGTATGACAACGAAATTGGTTATGAGAAAATTATGCAGGTGAATAAACCGCTAGATTAAATTGGATTTCGTTCTTGTATTTTTTTAATGTTTCGTTTTTAATAAATTAATATTAATTGTTTTGGTTTTTTTTTGTGTATAAATTTGATTATGATTATTGCTGTTGAAATGTGGAAATAAATTAATTTTGAAGTTTTATAAATATATGTTTTTTTGGTCGTTTTTCAGATTTATCGCGTAGTTGACGATAAGACTCTGGAGAAAATCCGACATTGCTTGATTGGAGATATGCCGAATACGTATACGATGACAAAAAAATGTGCTGAAAATCTGGTAAACCATCAGGCGTTTTATCTTCCGGCTGGGATATTTAGACCGCCAATAGGTTTGTGGATTTTTTAACCTTTTATTTTGTATAGGAGGAGGTTTGGATTTGATTTTTGAAGTGTGAAGACATGCAAGTTTTACTTTAATTCGTTTTATTCTAGAAATGGTTTTAATTTGGTTTATCGTTAAAAGATCGAAAGAAATCACACACTCCACTAACCTTCAGTGAGAAGGTCTTTATAATATTGTCTCCTTGGGAAAAACTTCTATGCTCTTCCTTGACTACTGTTGCAAATTTGAACTTTTAAAATATTTAGAAAAAAATTGTACCACTACGAAGCAAATTTTTTAAACGAAAAACTGAAAAAGGACTCGAAGGTGACTGTTAAAATACTTTGTAAAAGAGTTAAAAAAGAAAATGAAAAGAAGAATCCAACTGGATTGCACCACGTTTTATTTCGGAATGACAAGTATGTCAATTCATTCTGATGAATTCACAAAATGAATATATAATAAAATGACAGATCATGTATGCAGATTGGCAAGGTGGCCACTTATTATTTTTAGCGCTTAGTACTTTTCAACATTCCGCCCACCTCGTCCAGTTATTGCGACGAAACATCTGGCCGCCCACCGTGTTCATCCGCAGAGTCGTTGTCGACAGGAAGCACGACCAGCTTTGAAATAGCTCGTTTTATTATTGATGACTGTGTACGGATGGTTGCAACCCGCACTAGATCGTCCTCTCCAGTATGAACTTCCAAAACACGGCCCAGTAGCCATTGGGTCGGCGGTGCCCGTTCATCTTTCACTAGGACCAGATCACCCACTTTTCCAGAAATCCTGCTGCATTTGTTGGAGTTGTTTCCAACGTGAGAGTCTACCTGTCTTGATGTCAATTAAGTCCGGTTCCGGAGTGGCAGTGATGGGACCGCCCACCAAAAAGTGCCCAGGGGTCAAGGCAGCAAAATCTCCAGGATCATCTGAAAGGGCTGAAATCGGCCTTCAGTTCAGCACAGCTTCAATTTGCTTGATGACTGTGTAAAACTCCTCGAAGGTTAACGTTGCATCCCCGATTGTACGCTTTAGATGGTGTTTCATGCTCTTGACTCCAGCCTCCCATATGCCTCCAAAGTTTGGGGAGCCTGGTGGAATAAAGTGCCAAGATACACCATGGCAAGACACGGATCGTGCACCTGCTTCCAACTGTTTTTGATAAGCCGTAAAGTCTTGTTTCAGAAATGCATTTGCACTTGCAAACGTCGTTGCACAGTCGCTATAGATGCTAGAGCTGTACCCTCGTTGAGAAAAGAATCGTCGTAAGGCTGCAAGGAATGTCTCAGTTGTCATGTCACTAACGAGTTCTAGATGAATAGCTCTAGTGCTGAGACAGACAAAAAGAGCGACCCATCCCTTGTAACTTCGATGACCTCGGCCTTTTGTTGTACGAATCGCATAGGGTCCGGCATAGTCTAGTCCGGAATGCTTAAACGGAGCAGCGGCTGTGCACCGAGGTGTGGGAAGAATTCCCAAAATTTGTGTTGTAGGTTGTGGCTTATGACGACAGCATATCAAGCATCGACGAATGAACTTCTGTACTGAGGAACGACAGTCGATAATCCAATAGCGCCTTCGAAGAAAGTTAATTGTCGTTTGCTTGCCACCATGCATAGTGGCGTTATGTGCTTGATCAATAAGCAAAGACGTAAGTTTACTTTCCTTAGGCAAAATGATAGGAAACCGTTCAGACACAGTCAATAGGGCATTTTTTAATCTGCCATTCAATCGTACGATGCCAGTATCGTCAATCATTGGATTGAGTTTCATTAGCTTGCTCTTTGAGCTGACAGGTTTCCCCTGTAAGAGACAAGAAATTTCATTAGTAAAATGTATTCTTTGAACATACCTTATCCAAAACTGTAAGGCAGCTTGTCGCTCAGAAGCTGTGCACCAGGATGAGGTAGCATGTGGTTGTTTTAGTTTGATGGCAATATAACGATAGCACCAGCATGTTACACCAATTAATGTGTTGATGTCAGAATATTTGTAGAGAAGACCCAGTGCCATCTTATCCTCTGTTAACTTCGACGGGCTATGAGTAGCAAAAAGTGTTGTCACCTCCTGTACATCACTGACGACAAATTTTTGTTCAGGCCATTCTCCTTCATCTTTTTGTAGCCATGTTGGACCAGACCACCATAAGTCAAGACTATGTAGCTGAGAAGGGTAGACGCCTCGAGAAGCTATGTCAGCTGGATTACTTTTAGTTGGCACATACCTCCAGCAGTCGATAGTTGTCAGCTCTTGGATTTTGGTGATTCGGTTCGCCACATACTGTTTATGTTTTCCTGGGTTTGATCGAATCCAGCTCAGAGTTGTCTTCGAGTCTGACCAGCAATAGATGGTGATGGATGGCAACTGTAAGGTGTCGAGAACTTTGGACGCAACTTTTGAAGCAAGAAGTGCACCATTGAGTTCCAAGCACGGAACGGTAATTTTCTTCAAAGGTGCCACTTTAGTTTTTGCCATAAGAAGTGACACTCTATATTCACCATCAGATGTTTTCACTCGCAGGTAAGAGACAGCAGCATAAGCAGAAGTAGAAGCATCGGAAAAAACATGTAGTTGGTAACTTGAGGCATTTACAGACGAGAATATCCACCTTGAAACCTTGATGTTCTCTATCAATGGAAGCTCTTCTCGAAATTGGATCCAGTTCTTTTGATGAGGTTCTGGAAGTGGATCATCCCAAGATATACCAGAAAGCCAAAGTTGTTGTGACATAATTTTCCCTGTAATCACGACTGGAGCCAGTAGACAAGTTGGATCATAGATTTTGGCCACATCGGAGAGCTGTTGGCGTTTGGTGATTGGTGTTGAGAGTTTCGTGACGTTCACTTTGTAACCAATGCAATCAGTTTGACAAAACCAATAGATCCCAAGCGCCTTGGTTTCACGATCCAAATTAAGATCGCAACACTGTTCAGTCAACTTATCGTATACGCTTATTCCTTGTAGAAACTCGGTAGAATTTGAGTTCCATTTTCGGAGCAGGAAACCTCCCCGTTGTAGTAAGTTCTGCAGTTCCAGCTGTAATTGTTGAGCTGCCTCAACAGAGTCGGCACCGTGGAGACAGTCATCCATATAAAATGACTCACGAAGTACCTTAGCAGCTTGAGGAAAATTAGCCTCTTCATCGTTGGCCAGAGTATGGAGAACTTTGATGGTGACATACGGAGAGCAGTTTAAACCATAAGTGACAGTAAGCAATCTGTAGACAGCTGGTCGTCCTTCTTCATCTTTCCATATGATTCTCTGCATATCCGTATCGTCTCTTTGCACCAGTATTTGTCTATAGCATTTCTCAATATCTGCCATAAATCCAATTCGATGAGTACGCCATTTCAGGATAATCGCCGACAATTCACTCTGCAGTTTGGGACCTACATGAAGACAATCATTTAGTGTTTTACCTGATTTATACTTCCTGGATGCGTTGAAGACAATTCTCAATTTCGTTGTCGAACTCGACTCCTTGTATACGCCATGGTGGGGAATGTAGCAAGTCGGTTGAGATGAGACTTCATGAACACGTTCCATATGCCCGAGTTCTAGATATTCGGACATGAATTCATCATACATCGTCTTCATTTTTGGGTCCTTCTCTAGGCGATTGAGTTGATGGTGAAAGAGTTTGTAGGCATCTTCTTTCGAATCCGCCAAGGTTGTTTGGTCGATGGAATTCTTAAACGGGTACTTGATGACATAGCGTCCAGAACAGGTCCGTTGTACCGTTTGCCTAAAGAATTCTTCGCAGTAGAGTTCATCTTGTGTCATCTTAGAAGAAGATTCCACGTCTTCGTTCTCATTAAATTTCCACATAGACTGAACCAAATCTGCTAGCTCAGACTGTGAAAATGCACAAAAGTTTGTTGAGAGCGTTCTAGTTGTAGACTCGGGTAAGCGCCCGAAGATTATCCATCCTAGATGGGTGTGTTGTGCAACAGGTGCACCAGCAGACGATTGCAAAATTTCACCATATAGGAGAGAGCCATAAACATCGGCTCCCAGAATTACGTCTATAGATCCCGGTTCGCAAAAGTCTGGATCGGCCAGCTCCAAATCCATAAATTCACCAAACTGTTTAGTATCAAGACGAAGAGTGGGCATAAGAGGACCCAAACGTGGCAAAATTAATGCTCTGCAGTTAATATTAAAGTCTGGGTCTCTGAGAGAGCTCACAGAGATGTCAACCAGACCTGTTGACTTTCCAACACTTGTGCCTCCTACCCCAGTCACCGGCATAAATAGCCGGGTTCGTCGAAGGTGAAGTTGTTGCACCGCATACTCACTAATAAACGTAGCCTGCGATCCGATGTCCAAAAGCGCTCGGAGTTTAAGTTTGTGCCCAGTGGCAGATTGCACTCCAACTTGAGCTGTAGCCAGCAGAACCGGTTCTAGTTGTACCAATGATTCGCCATCGGAATTTTCACACCTTGAATTTGCAGGGTGATCTGGATTACAAGTGGAGTTCGTTCGCAGATGATTTGTGTTGATGTTGACGTGGGGTTCTTGAAACTGAATGCTATTGTGCAGCATCGTGTGATGTTTTTGGTGACATACTAAACAGGTGTAGTCTGACCGACATTGTTGTTGTGCATGATCAGCCTTAAGGCAATTTTTGCACAATTTTGCTTTCGTCACGAATGTCATTCTCTGTGCTGGTGTTTCTTTTCTGAAATCAGAACAAAACATTAGAACATGCTTACCAGAACACTTAGGGCACCGATTGACATTTGCTTGATGACTTCGAACTGGCTGTGCCTTAATTGCCTTTTGTTGGTTGGGCTCATTTTGTTTTGGTCTAGAGCATGCCGCCATAGCATCCAGGCCTTGTAGTTTGTTTTCCAAAAACTTTTCAAGCTGCAGGTAGGTGGGGATGGAGTTCGGACTGTCAAGTGACGTTTCCCAATCTTTGATTGTGACAGGGTCGAGTTTTTGATGCTGTAGAGCACGAACAGCTTCAGTAATTCCATCAAGTATTTGACGTAAGACGACATGTGATTCGTTCGCCATGGTTGGCAAATTAACAATGTCGTAAAGGTACTGCTTAATCAATTTTCGCTTGTTGTCATAGCGGCCTTTTAAGATGTCCCATGCACCCCGAATGTTTTTGAGGACACTTGTAGCACTACCACGGAGACTACAGTTAAGGTAGTGTAAGCGTTGTATATCAGACAGCATTTTGTCATTGATGACACAGCTGGTGAACATATCCTTAAAGTTCAGCCACTCTTCAAACGATCCATCGAAAGTGGGTAGTTGCAGTGGTGGTAGCGTCGACTTAACTGTGCTGATGCCTCCGTTCACGACAAGACGAGTCGGAGTTGAATGAGACATCGGCTCATGTGTAGTTGTAGACAGCTCGTCTATTATCTCATTGAGATCTCCAAGGGCCTCGCAGTACGCAGATTCAATTTCGGCAAAACGCTCATCCGAGAGAAGCCTTTGCAGATCTTTCTCGTTGATTTCTGTTGAATCCATTGATGAGATAATGTCGTGAGCCTCATTGAATTTGGTCCAGTACTCTTCTAGCAATTTCCTTCTGCCCACGAGGTATCCTTTAGTCTGTTTCGCCTTCCCTGCCTTCTGTGTGTTAGCTGAGAAGTTAAAAATTAGTTTTGCAAGAGATTCTTCTTTGGCCAGCGCCATTAGTATCAAAATTAAACTCTTTACAAATTAATTTATTAACGCGGAGGATTAAAGTTCCCCGCAAGGGATGCCAAATGTTAAAATACTTTGTAAAAGAGTTAAAAAAGAAAATGAAAAGAAGAATCCAACTGGATTGCACCACGTTTTATTTCGGAATGACAAGTATGTCAATTCATTCTGATGAATTCACAAAATGAATATATAATAAAATGACAGATCATGTATGCAGATTGGCAAGGTGGCCACTTATTATTTTTAGCGCTTAGTACTTTTCAACAGTGACCGACGTTAAACGCTTAGGAATTTGCATTCTTGGAAAAATGATTATTTTTTAGCAAATCGTCTTTTAAAGAACTTCGAAAAGTATTTGAAGGTAAACGGATATGTGCCGTGATATTCTGGATCTTAAAAAAATTTGGTGTGTTTTTTTATGTAAAATAATATTTTTTATAAACAAACTAGCTTGTTTACCCGGCTTCACCGGGATATATTCAACTATTTTATATAAACAAAATGAGAAATAAGCTAATATTATCTTGGTTAAAAAAAGTTCGCGTAAATGAGATAAAAAATAAATAAATAAATTTGGTTGCGCAACAGTCCCTTTGAGAACTAGGGCCTAGTGACTGACAACTCTCAACCATTCCTGTTTGAGAGTACTGTTGTCGGGGGATGGAAGAGACCTACAGTTTTAAGCCGAATCTGAACGGCAAATTGAAGAAAGCGCTTTTCATGACAAGAATTACTCTTGGAGAATTTGTAACTTCCTCGCAAGAGGCAGTACCCGTGAAAAAAAAACTTTAGGTGGCATAGGCAGGGCTCAAACCCAAGACCTCTTGCATGATAGTCCATCGCACTGACCATTATGCCACCGGTACTATCGCATAAATGGCAGGCTCTTTAAAAAGTAGGATACTCAACGCAGAGTTCAAAAAACGCCATTAGGGTAGTATTTTTTACATTTTCGATTCTCTCATGAGCATTTTGTGTATTTTAATAAACACGCTGACCATTTTCAAATTGAACAGCTAGTTGAAAAACTCACGGAAATTGTTCGTGGATAGAAAAACCAAAAATGCGCCCAACAGCTTTGGATGAACTATTATATCTGAAATTTTGGAAATTTTGAATTTCATCTCGTGATTCTACTGAAAATTTTGCTTGATCGGAACCTTTATTGATATAACTGCAAATGTATTTGATAGCTTTTACTGAACTACAGAGTTCTATGTTTATGTGGCACTCGAATATACGGTTCAATCCAACGGTTTTTAATAAGAATAACGTGTCCAACTTTCATCTTCAGTGGGCAAGTTTTTCCGCCATCGGCCGGTGATCGACGCCGATATTTCGGATAGCTGTCATTTCCTGATTGAGAGTCCTTCAAAAAATCTTTTGGAAATGCCTTGGTACATTTTCCATCTTTCATACAGGGTTCTTAAGGATTTAAAAGACCGCAGGTCCCATGTATCATATTTTTCAAACAATATCGTATAAAATAGGATCTCCTTGTTGGTCAGGTAACTCAGCAAAAATAAAAGTATCAATATCGTTGGGCCCTACTTTATCTTGGAGCCAAACTAAAAGATAAACATGATTCTAGCCTTTTTTTGCCACTTGATTGTATACACATAGTTTTTTACTTTTAAATTAAAAACTCGTGAAATAATATCATGTCGATTTGTCGCTTGTTGATTTAAAAATAAAGATGATTTAATTTCTGGCCATTGTGGATTGCAAGTCATTGTGATAGACAGATCAGGGCGTCCAAAATTTCTTACATAAACCATAGCATCTTGTCTACGTTGCTGCATAATGTATGTATATCGAGGACCACTGGTGAATGAAGATGGTAAAATAACTCTTTTTCCCATTTCTGTAGGAGCATAGTCAGCTTGAGTGGCATCGTGAAGAATATTGTAATTTTCGGCTCGTAATTTAGTTTGACTTGCTTTTAAAAACTGAAGCCGCTCAGATTCAATTTAAGCGTATATATCGTCAATAAACTGACTGAATAATTTTCCGCGACGAAGTAAAATATTATTTGAATTTTTTCTGACTTGAAGTAAAAATACATAGCTGACACTTTTTTTTTAGGAACTCTTGTTTTTGGATGAACTTGTAGTACATTAACTGAGCAACCGTCTTCATCATGACTAAATATCAAAATGTACTGCAATGCATTTTAAGACCTGTGTATTTCACTTACACTTTTTATCTCGTGCTCGCAAAACGATATCCCTTTTTGTAAATTCTTGTCCAACAATTAATAGGGCTACATCATCAACTTGAGGTGAATTATAACGACCTCTTTTTTTGCCTGTGGTGCACGGTCAGCTCTAATTATGACTTGAAAATTTTCTATGTTTGATGGCATTGCTTCAAAAGCACTCTTGAAGCTGAGCACGTAAGGATTGTGACAATGTAACAAATATTGCAAGTCGTTAAATTATTTTCTTTAAGTACTTTGCTCACTGAAGGTTTGTTTGGTAAAAGAGATCGAGTAAATTAATAGAGTTGACCATTTACTTTAAATGTAGGCATAAAATCTCCATGTCTGATTTAATTGGCACTGAATGACGTCATTTGGAAAGAAGAATTGAAAACACAAATCACATCAAGAAAATGTTTAGAATCTCGATGAGAATGATTCAAAATACTTTTTAATGGTTCCAGTGGATCAGCAATTTCTGTCAATAAAATTTTCCTCCTGAACAACAGAGACCTGATGGTTCTTAAGGCCATTTGAATGTACGGAAGAAATTGCACTCGGTATTCATATTTCCTATCGAATATTTGGGATTTATTTGTGTACATAGATAACAAATTGTTGAAATTATCTGACTTTATTTATGCCCTAAGCCTGCTCCGTGATATCCACTTTCATTTAAAAAAAAAAACATGACAATTTGATAAGAAGTTTCGAACCCAAACCGTAACAAACATTTCCTCTTTTGCTTGATTTCAATTTTTGTATGTTTATGGATTTAGATTTTTAAAAGGGTTTTTCTAAAAAAAGAGTAATTGTCTTAGGCGTATAAATTTAGGAGTGCACCATCATCCGGTATTGAATTAAAAAACTTTGCAAGACTGAACGTTGATGTCCATTCTTTACTCTACATGACCCAGTTATCTAAGTCGTCAGATTTATATTCTTTCGTCTAGATCAAAGTCAGTGTTTAGCATCGTGGTATCTCCTCCTTTACTTTCCATCTTTGTAAACGAAACTACAAATCAGTCAAAGAATTTTTCTCTCGAAGCATGCTTAAGCGTTCACATACTTTCTTGACAAGGTTCAAGTCTCAGTACCATTACTTTACTACTCAATTGCATTCTAAGTCTAAAGATACAGCGATTTTTAAAAGGTATTCTCGTATCATTTCATAGGAAGTGTGGTTTGAATTTGTACTGATGCTTTGGTAAACAAAGTCCTCAACTTTCTCAAAGTAATGGCTGTTCATGGTTTTGATGAAGACGTCGTTTTTCAATGCATTTGTTGATGACAGCATATAATAGTTCTTGACCTCGTTATCTTCTAATTAGACATACTATTGGAAAATTGGGCTTCTTGTGTTTATGGTGAAATTAAGCATTATTTCTTATAGAATGATGTTGAAGAAGTTGAATGATAGTACATCGTCTTGTCTAAGACATTTTTGGACATCAAAAGCATCAATGATATTTTTTTTTACCTTGACAGAGCAGCGAGAATTTTATATTGTTATTCCAGTGGAATTATTTGAAAGTCTCTTGCAGCTAAAGTCCTCTAAATAATAACTAGTACTTTTGTTCGTTGCTTCTGATTCAGAGGTCGTAAGTATGAAAATCTATACAATGAACAAAGAAGATACGATTTTTCTTGTGCATAAATACACTAAATATAAAAACATTGACCTAAATGTTTTTATTGTGGGGTTTTCCTATTAATTCAAATTTATACATTACAGTTATTTTTTTGGAATAGTCTGTCACTAAGCCCATAGACGAGGTAAATTCTTAAGGCAAGATTCGTTTTTATAGTTTTTCAATTTATTTTTAATGGAATAAAAATAAAAAAGTGCGTATACGCCGCAGTGTACCATAAATGATTTACATTTTTTAAGACAACTCATCGACGTTCCTCCAGGAAAAATATATTCTGAAATTATTTACTCAGTTTGTGTTGCTCAGTCTTTTTGTTATTGCTCTTGTTGTTGTAAAAAATTCAATTGAAAAATTAACTAAATGGTTTAAAACTTAAGGTTTAGTAGGGTCCTATTATTATCTTTATTCTCATCTTTGATTTTTGTTTATAAATTTACATAAATCTTACCAAAAACTTATTGTATTATGACTTATCTGATAACTCTTATAAGCACGTATATAAAATGTTGATGTCAAAATCCTTCTATTCACAAAGGAATACACTTTAAAGTTGCTTCTAGATAAAAAGTTAAAAACAAGTAGAAATTAGTTTTCGATTTTCCCTTAAAACGAAATAAAAAAAATAAAAAATTGCAACCTTACTCCTCCTATTTACGCCCTCTCCAAGGAATCAACATAATTGAGATAAATTGCTATAAACATTTGGGGGGAAATTTTCTGAGCTATGTTAGCAAAAACTTTAAATAAAATGTTCACTTGCAAAAGACAGCAAAAGCAATATCAGCAGCAGTATCAAAGGAAGGCAACACGTAAGAGGCAAAGGAGCACAACACTATACTACGAGTACAATTATTATTATTGGACCGCGTTGTGAAAACGAAAAGCCACAAATATGCAGCGTCAGTATGCTTATCTTGCAGAAAGTTTATATCTGAGGAGGACATTGTTGTAAAACTTCTTTATGAGAGTCCACTCTATACTATTCTATACTGACGATGTTGCTCTGCACTCTGTGTGGAACTCCCCTCTGAGTTAGTTGGGGCAGGCAAAGCGATGCGAAGCGATGCTGTAAAAGCGCAATAATGCAAATTAAACCGGAAAACTTTTCAAATATCAGAATACAAATTTTACAGCTCTCGCTCCGGGCCATCACTGTATTCACACAAAATTCACAACACCTCCTCCTCCTTTCCCCCCACTATATAATGGTGGATTTTTTGAGAATTCTTTGGTAGAGAGTAGAACACTATCTTTGGAAAACCAGGAAAACCACTGTATATATTGTAAACATTTTTTGGTTCTTGTATTCTCATCCATAATAGTTATGTCAACTTACAAGGAGCCCCTCCCGGGTTGGACGGATAATTTGTACGGACCATCCGGAGTGTGTACCTGGTCGGCTAAGGGACTCGTCCGGTGTATCCATGGCAGGGCTGACTGCAAGGCGAACCTCGTCCCGGCGGATTATTGTGTCAATGCTATGATAGCTTGTGCTTGGGACGTGGCCAGAAGGTGAGTCAAAGTCCTTTCCGTCTTTACAATGTAAATGTAATTTATTCTCATTAGCCGCTAATTTATCTATACTCTGTACTGTCCATGATTCTAACGTGACTTTAATTTTTCCATTTTTTTTCACTTTTTTTTTAAATTTTTATTTTCCTCGATTTGAAAAGGTTTCAAATGCGAAAATGCGAACCAACCGAGATACCGGTCTACAATTATATTTTCAGTGGCAACAATCTGACCTGGGGTCAGTACATGCACTTGGCCCGCAGGGGATTCCACGAACCGTTTGACAAGGCTTTATGGTAAGTCCACCAGGATCAATAAATTTTCCTTTGCCGTTGCCGTTGTCGTCGTTTTCTTTTTGGTTTGTTTTTGTGTGCTTTTGTGTTTGTCCGGCACTGCATCGTCTCTGCTTTCCCTTTTTCACACCAATCATCCATAGATGCATGCACGTGTGCGTTTTTAGCCGGAACATTAGACCGAACATGGAATAAAGACACACGAGCTCGAGCAATGGAAATAGTGGCTGTGGCGGTGGCTCGTCGTGGTAGTGGTTGGAACTGCAACTGGACAGCAGAGTAGCGCAGAGAATGCCGATGACTGTGCGGTGGATGGCGTTTGTCTCTCAGAAGGGACCGATACTCTATAGTTCCACATAAATCGCCAAGAAATGAACAACAGAACAGAGGATGGATGGCCAAAAGGAAAGAACACACTTTTTGTTGTGGAAGACAAAAAGAAAGCTCCAAAAAATGGAAAATTTATACCTTGCCTGTTGTTCCTTTATATACAAGGATAAGCATAGGTACGACATAGGGGCCAGTTCTAACAAATTGAAGAGTGAAGAAAGGAGAAGCCAATTTTTTGTTTTCAGTTTGCTAACCTTTGCAACCATTGTGCTCGTTAACAGTGAAGGACTTTTAAATTGTAACAGTCAGCAAAAATTTCTATTTTCTGACAATTTCGTATGAATACAAACTTTAAAGAGTCTGATGGATGAATTTCTTCTTAACTCTGTGAGTTTTTGAAAAAACTTGGAATCATAATCCCTGATGATACTTTTAAAAGTTATTTTTCATTTTGATTTCTTAGACCCTGTTTTATATTCTTTCAATATGTACTAAGAAACCCGATGTATTAGCTTATTCTTTCTCCAAATGAACAATAATTTGTAACCTGTTTTCGTCAAGAACCGTTTAAGCACTGCATCAAATACTGAAAATATTTGAACTGAATATTGAAAATGGGACTAAAGATTTCGAAAAACAGATCTAATTGTATTATAAATAGAAAACGAGTACATAAATTTCCTTAAATTCATGTACTCGCTTAAAAAGCTTTAATCCCTAAAATCTGACGTTCCTAAGTCAGATTTTGAACGACACACCAAAAATGTTTCATAAAACATGATTTGATTGCCAGTTACAAATCTTTGTTGACCAAATTTTGTACAAAATCTATAAATCTGTGTTTGGTATTAAGGACCCTTAAAATGTACGAGGAAGTGGTCTGCCAATACCAGAAGTCTACAACTTTTGAGAATACCTTCCACATCCTAATTCCAAGTTCTCTTTGGCTCTATTTCTTCAACATAGACTGTATTGAATATGCTGAACTCTGTCTTATCAGCCTCATGCCCCCGAAGCATATTGAAGGGGTTTTCTCTGAAAACTGAAATACGTTATGTGGTCTGGACTTAGGTGTGGTTTCGTATTCGTTTCGTATAGCATATTCGAAGAACCGTATTTCAGTGCTTGCCATTAAGCATCCTTTCAGTTCACATAAATGCATCTTTGTTTGTGTTTGGGTTTGTGTTTGTGTATATTCATTTCACACTTTGTCATCCATTTGTACTTTCCAGGTGTTTCTCGTACATTATAATTCCATCGAAGCCAGTGCATCGTATTCTTACATTTTTGCTCCACAACGTCCCGGGCTATATTTTAGATTTAATTGCCATGGCAACTGGACAGAAGAAGATGTAAGCTGTTTTCTATATATATACAATAGCCTAGCCTAGCCTAGCTGGAAAGTGATTTACGTTTATAAGGACTTTTTTTTTGTTGTTCTTCTTCATTTTTTGTCTATACAATTTTCGTAGCTATACAAAATCATACCGAAAGATCGCCAAAGTAATTGACATGATGTCCTGGTTTGGCTTAAAAGAATGGCGGTTCGCAAATGGAAACATAGTCGAATTGGATCGCATACTCAAAGATGCCGAACGAACTATTTTACCCTTCAATTTGGGTTCTATTGATTGGCCTGAATATTTTCATAGCTATCTGAGCGGTGTACGGAGATACTTTTTCAAGGATACCGAAGATAAATTGAAGCAGCGCAAAAAGATTTATGGAAGGTTTGTTTTGGAAAAAAGAAAGAAAATATATTTTTTTTCTGATGTATAGTTTAGAACACGCTAAATACTTTTTAATTACCTTTTGAATTTATTTCACAATCGCATTCGCAGGATAGCGCTGGTGCATTTTCTAATGAAGACCACCTTTGGATTGACACTAATTATGAGCATTGTAAAATGTTTTATAGGAATCTTGAATTTTATTCCAAGGTTGAGTTTATAAGGGAAAAATGGATATTGTTAAAATGAATGATAAAAATGATTCTTACGAAGTTTTTATAAATTTGAAAAAGAAAAAGTTTTATCTGAAATTATCAAATGACTTGGTTTAAATAAATGGTTTACAAACGTATATTTTGTTGGTATTTTAAAATTGTTCTATTTCATTTAAGGTAATATTGGGTAAAAAATTGTATTACTTTTTTAATTGTAGATAGAATTAATGTATTCCAAAATTGTGCATGATTAAAAATTAGTATCATTTCAAAATGCTCAAGGATTGATTTCAGCCTATTTACAGAATGTTGACCAACAAGAAATGATACACTGAGTTCTGACTCTAAGGTATTATTATTTTAAATACAATAGTTTTACCGATCCAGGATCGGCACTCGACACTTTGACTTCAGTTCAAAGATTGTTTGGAATTTAAAAGTGTTTTGATATAATCAAATTCAAAACTCAGACCTTGTTGACTTTGTATCCTATTTGAAAACGGGCTCATTCAACTTTTTCCTCAATTTAAAAAATTAAATTGCAATACGCGTTACTACTTATATGTAAGTAAATACAGTCAAGGTTAGACATTTAAGAAATTGAAATCATCTCACGCCTAATGACATCCTCTATAAGCCCTCCAAGTGGCGTATTAACGGCTGCATTCAAATTAAACATGCTTTAAATATTATCAGCTTGCTTATGTTTGGCTGAGCGCATCATTCAAGGATTGAGAAGAACTTTTCTAAGTGTGAAAATTTGAATTCTCGTAAAAAAAAGAGCAAAGTTAAGGGATGCGAACAAATTGACGCACTCTATTAAAAAAAGAAGGAAAATATATGTTAACTGCATGCTCCATATTCGGCCTAGTAACCTATTCACATCAGGAAAAACTAAACAGCTTCAGAAGGGCTTCCGAGTGCGAGTCCCGAGCATATGTTGTGTTCTATATATGTGTGCCATCTTGAGAATGCTCTCCATCTTGCCATTAACTTTCTTCTACAAAAGAATACCAGATGAGAATTTCACTTTACACTTAGGGGAAGCCAGAAGAGGACGTACCATCAGAATCATCAGGAGTGGGACTCAAGGAGCCCACAAGATGTCTTTTGCAGGGAATTTCAAGAGAAAAGTTTTCCTCGTCGTTGTCGTCTTCGTCTTCGTCGTCGTCGTCATCGGTTTTGCTCTTACACACTGAATGCAAATTTAATTTTCTGCACTTTAAATTAGATTTTCTGAAAATTAAACGCAATTTTCTCTATCAAAACTCCAGCCTGAGTTGGGACGGGGCTGGAACTGGAATCGCACTTCCAACAGGAACATGTGTGTGAGCTGTGAGCTTCGTGCAAATGTATATAGGGTGCTAGACTAGACACGAACAGGAACATGTTGTATACATGACTTAGTTTGCCATAGGTCTTACAAGGGTAGTTAGAAGGGAGGACCCGTTCCTCTTACGATTCTCCCTTAAGATACGTGTCACTTGGTTAGGGAGCAGCACCTCAGTCAGCCACAAGCCGGCGCCGAAGCCCATGCCAAAGCTGAATCTGAACCCTCTCCTCATCATCTTCTCGGGAGCAATATTTGAGCAAGCATAAAATCATAGTTTATGAGTTTTTACGGATTTATGGAACGTTAAGTACTTTTGAAATAGTTTTCATTTAATTATGTAGCTTATGTGTGTTCTTACTGCAGGGAAGCAGGAAAGTTGTGCTCTGGAACTAGGATGATGAAGTGGAAGAGGTTGGGTAGAGGGAGCGGAGTCGGCAATATACGATTGCACGTTGTTATGATTTCTTGGAGTTGAGTCGCATTTAATGCCAACGTCCGCTTGTCATCACACACTCGTCATCGTCATCATCATCGTTGATGATGACGTTATATCGGAGTCTCAGCATCAGCACCCTAGAAAAATAGAACCATAAATGTGCCCAGTGCTTGCAGTTTTCGTGGCAAAAATGTGGGCCAGCCAATAGTAACTATACAACCCATCAGGATCCCGAACCCCAGCCAGAACCAAGAATAGTATATAGGAAAGAGTTGAGGCACAGAAATGGGACTCTCCGAAAGTTTGCATTGTAGATAAGGAGTGAGGTAATGATGGTGATGGCGTGCGGGTGCGGATTATAAGAAATGTTGATTTAAGGTCTTGGAAGGAAAATTAAATTAAGATTTATGTGCAAGGGAACTTCTTTAGGCGAATTTTGTGAAGCACAAATATTAATTTGAGAAGTTCACTCTTTATATGAATAAGGTTGTTGTATAACGAGTATATCAGAATCGGATGCCATTTGGGGATTCAAGATGGGCTGGGTACTTATAAGGGATATTCTATGATTTATTGGCAAATACAGAACAAGAACATTTAATTTAAGGACATAATTACTGATCGCTTATTAAGATGAATAGTGTATATACATAAAGTCTTAATTCAAGTGTCAAAATTACGGAAATTCACACGGTTAAATAAATTATAGTTACCAATAATGTCCTTAGATTGAGAAAAAGAACTAAGGCATGGAGTTCATCAAAAGACTCATTGTAATTTGGAGTTACTGCTTTAATAAGGAAATTTGAAGAATTGTATGATTGAAAGAATGATTTTTTCTATAATTTAAGATGAATTTTACCCATCAGCACTCTCGTTTTAATATTTTGTAAATTTTGAATCGTTACAGTAATAAATTTTAAAATTCAAAGTTGTGAAAGAATTGATAAAAGCAAAGGACTTTCATGTGAGGGGTCTGGATTTAATCCCTGCTTGTGCTTTCGAACGAGATTTTTCAAGAGTACTCTTTACTTGCTCACTTACTCACTGTAAGGATCTTAAGACAAAATGTACTCCCATCAATCATTTCCTAGGTCTGTACTCATGCATGCTCGTTTATGTAAAACATCAAAAAATCGACAAGAAATTAATGAGGCACGTCATCGATCTTACGATGCCACATTATATTTATAACATGTTTCTTAATCTTATGTATTTACCTTCTAAGAAACTAACTGTTTAGTTCTTCGTTCAATTGCAAAAAAACCATCGGTCAACAAAAGAACTATTACCTTGAGTTTTATTATATCACTTACTCACTTATTTTTTTTCTACTTACTCACTTGCTTAATGAATCACCTACTCACTTACTCACTTACTCACTTACTCACTTACTCACTTACTCACTTACTCACTTTCTCACTTACTCACTTACTCACTTACTCACCTACTGACTTACTCACTTACTCACTAAATCACTTACTTACTTAATCACTTACTCAGGTCATCAATTACTTACTTACTGACTTACTCACTTATTCACCTACTTACTTAGTCATTTTCTCACTAACTCACTTATTCACTTACTTACTTAGTCATTTTCTCCCTCACTCACTTAATCACTTACTTACTTACTCACTTACTAACTTACTCACTTAATCATTACTTATTCACTTAATCAATTACTAACTTACTCACTTACTCACTAACTAACTTACTTACTTAATCACTTACTCAGGTAATCACTTACTGACTTACTGACTTACTCACTTACTCACTTACTCACTTACTCACTTACTCACTTACTCACTTACTCACTTACTCACTTACTCACTTACTCACTTATTCACTTACTCACTTACTCACTTACTCACTTACTCACTTACTCACTTACTCACTTACTCACTTACTCACTTACACACTTGCTCACTTGCTCACTTTCTCACTTACACACTTACTCAGTTACTAACTTACTCACTTATTCACTTACTCACTTACTCACTTACTAACTTTCTGACTTACTCACTTACTGACTTACGCAATTACTCACTTGCTCAGTAACTCACTTACTCACTTAATCACTTACTCACTTAATCACTTACTTACTTAATCACTTACTCAGGTAAAAAATTACTTACTTACTGACTTGCTCACTTATTCACCTACTTACTTTGTCATTTTCTCACTAACTCACTTACTCACTTATTCACTTACTTACTTAGTCATTTTCTCCCTCACTCACTTAATAACTTACTGACTGACTGACTTACTGACTTACTGACTTACGGACTTACTGACTTACTGACTTATTGACTTACTCACTTACTCACTTACTCATTTACCTACTTACTCACTTACTCACTTACTCACTTACTCACTTACTCACTTACTCACTTACTTACTTACTTACTTAATCACTTACTCAGGTAATCAATTATTTACTTACTGACTTACTCACTTATTCAACTACTTACTTTGTCATTTTCTCACTAACTCACTTACTCACTTACTCACTTACTCACTTACTCACTTACTCACTCACTTACTCACTTACTCACTTACTCACTTACTCACTTACTCACTCACTTACTTACTCACTTACTCACTTACTCGTTTACACACTTACTTACTTACTCACTTACTCACTCACTTACTTACTCACTTACTCACTTACTCGTTTACACACTTACTTACTTACTCACTTACTCACTTACTCACTTACTCACTTACTCACTTACTCACTTACTCACTTACTCACTTACTCACTTACTCACTTACTCACTTACTCACTTACTCACTTACTCACTTACTCACTCACTTACTCAATTACTCACTTACTTACTTACTCACTTACTCACTCACTACTTACTCACTTACTCGTTTACACACTTACTTACTTACTCACTTACTCACTCACTTACTTACTCACTTACTCACTTACTCGTTTACACACTTACTTACTTACTCACTTACTCACTTACTCACTTACTCACTTACTCACTTACTCACTTACTCACTTACTCACTTACTCACTTACTCACTTGCTCACTTACTCACTTACTCACTTACTTACTTAGTCATTTTCTCCCTCACTCACTTAATCACTTACTTACTTACTCACTTACTAACTTACTCACTTAATCACTTAATCACTTACTCAGGTAATCACTTACTCACATACTGACTTACTGACTTACTCACTTATTCACCTACTTACTTAGTCATTTTTTCACTAACTCACTTACTCACTTATTGACTTAATTACTTAGTGATTTTCTCCCTCACTCACTTAATCACTTTCTCACTTACTGAATTACTCATTTTCTCCCTCACTCACTTACTCACCTAATCACTTACTGACTTACTCACTTACTCAGGTAATCACTTACTGACTTACTGACTTACTCATTTATTCACCTACTTACTTAGTCATTGTCTCACTAACTCACTTACTCACTTATTCACTTACTTACTTAGTCATTTTCTCCCTCATTCACTTATTCACTTACTCACTTACTCACTTACTCACTTACTCACTTAATAACTTACTCACTTACTCACTTACTCACTTACTCACTTACTCACTTACTCACTTACTCACATACTCACTTACTCACTTCCTCACTTCCTCACTTCCTCACTTACTCACTTACTCACTTACTCACTTACTCACTTACTTACTTACTCACTTACTCACTTACTGAATCACTCACTCAATAAAATTTTGAACAAATGTCATTTTACAGTATTTTTATCTTGAGTTTACTTAACGTTATTTGTACGATATGGTTTGGAAATAAAATAAAGGTGTATTTTGCAAATATCTATCTATTTGCTTGTATATCTTGAAAATATGTATAGGTACTCGCAGTTACCAAACTTAATCAGAAAAAATACAAACTTTTTAATAGTTTTACAGAGGACTTCATAAAATAAATTAAATAAACCTGATGTTTGCGTATAATAATAAAACCCATCTACCTCACGCTCACTTATAGAACAAATAAAACAACATTAAAAATAATGTCGGGTAAATATTAACTGAGTTAACAATAATTTCCGTTTCACTTTTCCTAATTGTGTGTGTTCAGTGAAAAACAGTACAACAATATACATATCTACATTATTTACTCGTATGTACATAATCTACGAGTGAATACTTTTATTTTACATTATACACAAACTGAAGACCGATTCTGTCGAAATTATACTAAATACAAAAATATACACAACCTCATGCTTAAATCGGCGTACTGTACAGTATTGTAGATGGTATGATTATTGAGTATCTATGTATTTAAATTCAATTCTATGTATGTGCATATGTTGTACAACATAATGCAGTGTGTAATAAAATTTATTTAATTTTGGAATTCAATTCAACAGTTAAAACTGTTTCCACATTCAATTTGTAACGGAGATGGTGTTGAAGAACAAAATCAACAACTCGGCGTCAATCATATGAGTATAACATTCGTTCGTCGAAAATTAAACATTTACACGCATCAACGAACGGAATTCAATCAATGCCTTGCCTAGGCCCAATATTTACTTAGAGCAATTTGTGTATCAACGGCATCCCTATCTATGTATGTTCTACGGTACGGTACTATGACGGTATAGATACGTATGTATCTTTGTTGTGCTTGTTTATAGGCTATAGGCACATGTGTCGATATTATAGATACTCTAACACATACAAAAGGTGTTGAATAACAAATAAAGAGAGGACAGAGAAAAAGTCCTTTTATCGTAATGTTAACAACGCAACGGTTAATGTTTGTGATTTTTAATTGAAATTTTCACAATTTTTCTTCCATTTTCTTCTTTCAACTGTGCTGTTTCGACAAACAAAAAATGGGTGGGCTTGAGAGTTTAAATCAAGAGTTGAGCATATAGTAAAAAAATATTACACATTTTTAGGAGTTATATATTGTATAAACATTTAAATTGATTAATTATTACAAAATACATGTTTTTATGGAAAATGTTATCAGTTCATATTTTTGCTTGCATTTTCAGTTGAATGAAGTGTAGAAGTATTCAATTAAATAGTTTTGTGTTGATGAATTTGATACTTAAGCCATCGATTTAATTTTAACTCCTGAAATATTAATTTAAACGGATGTACGTGGCTATTATAATGAGTATAAAATGCTTAAAATAACTAACGTTTTTAATTTGATAGGGATTACTACTTTATCCATTTAAATAGCTCCTTGAAATACTAAATTACATGTGCTTATTTATAAAAGCTTACTTGCTTTCTTTTGAATATAAACAAGTGGCATCGTGGACTGTTTTGTAAATCTTTTAAAAAAAATCAATTTTACTTTTTATAACACCAAAGGTTTGGCCAACGCTGGCGTTGATAAATGCTCCAATACTTCTAACAAAAACTGTGACATTTTAACCAATTTCCACAGAACTATAAAAAAACTATACACAAAACCACTTTTTCGATGTATAAACATCCGGTCATTAGTTTTTAAGCAAACAGACAGAAAGTGGTGTATAGAATCCATTTGGTATGTCTCACGAGACTGAGCTCTAGCTGATGAGATTGAGCATTTGCAATGAGACAAATATCAATTTAGTACAATTAATGTTCACAATATCTCCTGCAAGAGAAACGAATTGTTGAAGCTAGGAAGCACATAAACTAGGATACGAAGGTTTAGTATGTTAGAAAATGATGGAAAATGTCTGGAATTTCAGGAAGTACTGAGATTTTCTGAAACTTTTGTTTTGATTTATATAACACTGGCGGACCCGACACACTTTGTCCTGTCATAAAGATTTGTAAAGTGGCAGCTTTTGTTCCTACGTACTTTATAGTCGTGGCTTAATATTCTCCTGAACAGAACCGTCACTCTGTTGATAGTGCGCTGTGAATAAAAAATAACTAAATGAAACAAATATAACGATTAAAAAGTAAGTAATCGCTTTATTGTTAATCATGTGAATCATAATTATTAACAGAAATCAGTTTTATTACCATAATAGTGCTTTGTGATATGCGATGTTTTTTGTTTGATTACTTCGCACATAGACAAATAAATCTGATGGTTTTCCAACACGGGAACAGGCTACATACAATTGACCATGTGAGAAACATGGGTTTTCTAGATTAATACCACAAACACTTAATGATTGTCCTTGGGACTTGTTTATGGTCATATCAAAACCAAGCCGCATTGGAAACTGTAGTCGTTTAAACTCAAATGGCATGTCACTTGAAATCATTGTGGATGCGCGGTATGAGAACGTCTTCTCCTTTATACTTTCCTTTGAATACAGTTGTTTCTATCACGTTGTTTAGTGATTTTTTTAATCTCTAATCGTGTTCCGTTGCGAAGACGCGGATGATTGATATTTCGCAACACTATAAATATTGATCCAACCTTTAATTGAAGATTTTGAGGTGGCAATCCTGGCAAATCCAGCGAGTTTAAAACTTTTGGTGGATGACTACATCATCTTGGTTAGTAGCCGAATCAACTGATTTATGTATCATCGATTCGGCTGTAATTTGTTCTTGATTTTTGAAATTCAATTCATTTACATCAATGATTTTTGTAGCCAATAAAGTTCGTTCTCTCAACCAATCATGGTTTCTGTAATTTTGAGAAACATCTGGAAACACCTTCTGAATAAGTTCGTCTTTTGATTGTGTTAACTAACAAAAACTTTGAGTAAAGATAATGCAGCCAGTCAACATGTCTATATGAAATTTGCTATTACAAATGTCAATGAGCTGTTTAAAGAATATGTTTCCAAGTTGGTCACTTTGCAACTCAACAAGCATATTCTTCCTTAAATAAATCAGTTTGACATGTTTTCACTAATTGGAGGACTTTAGACATGTATTGATTTTATCAGCTGGCGTTGATCGTGGAATCACTGGCAATGTTTGACGAAAATCTCCTTCTAATAAAATCATTGCACCACCAAATATGATGTTATTGCTTCGTAGATCTTTTGAGGTTCTGTCTAAAGCCTCCAAATATTTTTTTATGTGCCATCGTACATTCATTCCAAACAATCAATTTAAAATGCTGCATAACCTTTGTCATTGCAGAGTTCTTCGAAATGTTGCAGGTTGCAGTTTCATTGCTTTGCATATTTAATGACAATTTTAGTGCTGAATTTTGTGAGCTAATTGTTGCTAATATTATTGAAATCCAAAAGTTTTCCTGTACATCTAGATGCATCTAAGAAATAAACCACTCCAGTTTCATCATTTGTTACTTTCATAAGAGTATCAAATACATACTTCTTTTGTTCATGCAATAGTGGAAGATTTGTCAATCACGATACACGGATTTGTTTCAGCTGTTTTGACAAAAGCAAACTCAGTAGATAAGGTAACAGAAGATCTTTTGTTTTATTTTTTAATGTAAATATTAATTTAAAATTTTCTTAGAATATTTTTTTAAGACGATTGCAGTAAATTATACAAGATATCTTAAAAGACTTATTTTATTTCTAATTTTTTGATCCCTTTCAATATTTACCTTACATTTAAAAATAATAAAATTTCGAAACTTTATATGGAAAATATACCTCTAAAAAATAGCCTTTAACAAAAAGTTGAATCTAAGGGCTAAAAATAAAGCAATAAACTACATAAGTATCACATAACAAGCTCATAAAAGGCATAAAAATGCATACATATGCATATTGCCAGCAGAGATGAAAAGTAAAAACAGCGCAAAAACATGTCTGCACTTTCTATGATTTTTCCAGGAGTTTCGCTTATGTGTTGTGCATGAAAGTTTTTTGGAATTTGTGGTTAGAGGATGCCAGAAACTATATGACCAGACATGTTTTGGTCTTAAATTTCAATTATATAGTTCTTTAATGGAGTTTTAATTAGAAAATGAATGTACAGTGTTCTCATAACACAAAACATTTCTTTTTGTTTGTTGATGATGGGAAAGTGTATTTTCTATTTATAAAGCTTTAAGTGAACTTGGATAAAAATTTAAAATAAAAAATATTGCGGAAAGAATTTGTTTATTATTTTGAATGTTAAAGTAAGTACATAGAATTTATGCTTGAAAAGCACGAAACCTCTCATTTTAAAGAATGAAGGAGAACTTAAATGTAGTACCAGTAGCGTGATGGTAAGTGTGTTATGCCAGAGGTCTTGGGTTCAAATCCTCTCTGTGCCATTTAAAGTTTTTTTTTTTCACGGGTACTTCCTCTTGCGTGGAATTGACAAATTCTCCAAGAGTAATTCTTGTCATGAAAAGTGCTTTCTCAAATTAGCCGCTCACAAAAAACTGTAGGTCCCCTCTATCCCTGACAACATTAATCGCACACAGGAATGGTTGAGAGTTGTAAGTCACTAGACTCTAGTTATAAACAGACTGTTGTGTCACCTTATCTATTTAGTTTGGAAGAACTTAAATTGCTGTCAAAAGAAGGCAATGTGAAAGGGTTAAAAAATGCCCCTTAAAACTGCACTGAAATTAAGCGTATTTTTTCTATTTTTAAGTAATTTTGCGTTAAGCTTTCAAGTCCAGAAACTCATTTCATTAATAATGCTAACAACGTACACAACTCCCATAATTAAGAATAAGAATCCTCTTACTTAAGCAACAAATTCACTTATGTACTACATGGCGTATGAGTTCTTTTTTTATTATTTGTTTTTTTTTTTTTATTTATATGGGAAGATTTTAAAGGCGTGATACAAATTTTATAAAATAATTAGTAACCGTGTGTATATCGATTTTATAACCACGAAATATGGAACTTGTTAAGGAAAGTTCGAAAGTTCGAAAATGATAAAATTATGAATTTTCGAAACAGTTAATAAATATTGATGACAGCAAGGTTTTGATTCTGGTCGAGTTATCTTCCCTTAATTTTCTTGTCTTTAGATTCTCAAAGCTATTTGTATGAGAAATTTCTATGTTATGAATTTGTATAAGTATAAATTACTGTGTTTTTTTAATACAATCAGAATAACACTTAGAATCTAACAACTTCTCCTCATCGAAGAATATTTACATAAATTCAATCAAGCGATAAATATTCTTTGTCCTTGTCCATATTGTTAATGTGAATCAAATCAAAGATCTAAATGGGAAAAAGCAAAGAAATAGAATTTCCTAAGGACAATATAAAGCATACTAAATTCGATCATTGGCAATTTCTAAAGAATCATATAGAATTACCCATAAATCCTTACAATGTCCTGTCCTTCTTCTTATGCACATTGTTCTTTATCCTAAACGGTACCTCATTCTAATCGAACAACTACTCGTTGCGCTTTAGTTTGCATGTCAAGTTTTATATTATTTGATGTTATGTAAAATGCTATTCAATAATGGAAGGAGGGGGGTAATTGATTGCTTGGATGATATGAATGAATTGATATGAAATACCCAGAGGATATTTCATGAAGTGTGTTCTGAGTGAGTAGAGATTTTATTACAATGTCACTTAGAATATTTGCATGAATTTAGGACAGTTTATGAAAAGATGCATATTTCTGAAGGCAATAAGAAAGGTTTCCATATAAAATGTTCTTAAAATATTTTCAGGGTTTCCGGCTATAGAATTATAAAACCAATGATTTATAAATCCAATGAAATGGGTGACTTCCAAATGTCCTCACATAAGAATTGATGATTGATAATATTATTTTAATTTTTTTTGTTCACATATTAAAGCTTGTATGGGTAAAGGGTATATTAATGAGGAGTTAGACAATATTTATGAAGGTATTTCTTACCTTATTATCGATTTCTAAAAGGATAGCAACGCTTTGATATTTTTTTCTTTAACATAAATTTCATCTCTTAATATTAATTAAACATAAAAGAGATACGTTTCGTTTATATCTTACAACTTTCGATGATCTCATTTAATTTTCAATTATCTGCCTCTTCAAACGTCTAGTCTTTGCATAGTTTCTGTAATTGAATTTCTTCCGCCATTTTATGAAGTTTATAATTTTCTTTAGATTCTTTACAGGTATATTATTAAATAAACAACCCCCACTATAAATTAATTTTCCAATAGAGTAAAATCCCAGCAGAGCATTATATTCAATTCACCTTTCCTGTTGGCTTTTCTTTAAGGATAACATTGCTGGGTGTGGCATGGAGCGAAGGCAGTGGTCCCATTAATTGTTGATCCTTTCCTCCTACTCAAATGTCGACAATTTAAAATAGTATAGAACGTCAGCTTACCACACTTCAAATTTGCTTGTAATTAAGTCCGGTTCTTTGGCCATGTTCTTTATCCAGAACAGAGAACTTCTTTCTTTAACGTTCCATCGCTCATGAGGAAATTTTCAAAATTAATTGAATATCGATGAACAAGATAATTGAATATTGGTTTCAATCTCCGACTTGGTTTGGTGGTTATAAGTGGACAAGAAAGCACAGCGAGGAGCAGTGGAAATATTTCCTCCAATAATATGCAATCTCATGGACTATGCGGAGAATTGAGATTGGTATTGAAATGGGGATATCCATAGTGTATAGTTCATGTCAGGTGAGGTCGTTTGTTGAAGGAGAGAAGGGAGTAGTATACCATGAAGCACGAAAATGAATAATTGGATGTCAACTGCAATTATTGGCGAGATGTTAATTTAACACTTGGTAAGCATCACAGAAATCTCGTTGGGATGAATTTCATGATATTTTATTTTATCATTTTGTTGGCCCAGAAGTGAGGAACATGATTTTTTGTTTTTTGTCTTCAGGGTGGAATAGTATGCTTCCAGTATTTGTTTAGTTTCGAATGGAATCTATGATAAATATTATTACTGAAGGAGCGAAATGTCTTTAGTAATATAAATTAAGATTTACATGAGGTATAATGTTGGAAACACCAAAAACATTGAGGTCCAAGGCTGTAGGAATTAATCTTTAGTTTCTACGAGTTACAAGCACTTAAAAAAACCTCTGCAAAATTGTGACACTATTACTTTTGAACCTTAAAGTGCGATTTTCCAAGCTGTAAACACCATACATTTTGTGAAGCAATCTCTTTGCAATGAAACGTTTACCTACAAAGCCTTCAACTCAATCGACTTCTATTATAAATTTACCTGTCAACCGCATTGGCTCCTTGGCTGAGTTGTCGTCTTTATGCAAATGCTAATGATGAAGTTAATTTGTTTCAGCATCTGTTGCTCCAACTCTTTAATTAATGTGTCCCTACTAGAACGGTAAGAATTCGAAATAACCTCTGCCCTTGGTTTACTTCTAGCGTGTTAACCAGCACTAAAAATAGAAACAAACTACATAGTAGATGGAAGCGTAGACCAACACCTGTTAACTGGAGAGCATTTACTGTAGCCCGTAATCAAGCCACAAATATAATCCGATCATCCAAAATCAACTATTGTGCTTCCAAACTCAATACCTCTTTATCACCTAAAAAGCTATGCAGCAAACTAAGGAAGATTGGTGTCTGCAAAGATATAGTCTGACTCTGTTGGTGATGATGGAGTACCTATTCGTTTCGTTAAACTTATACTTCCACTAATTAAAACCCATTTAACTCATATTATAAACTGGTGCATTGTCACTTCTACTTCCCTCGCTCTTGGAAAATTGCAAGAGTTCTTCCAATGGTTAAGAAGCGTGACTCTAATTCTCCAACTGATTTTAGATCGATAAGCATCCTACCTTGCCTCTCTAAGGTCTTTGAGAAGATAATTGAGCAACAGATCTCAAGTCATATTTCACTCAACAACTTGCTGTTTGAAAAACAATCGGGTTTCAGAGCAAATCATAGCTGCTCTACTGCAATGGTTAATCTTCTTGAAGATGTTAGGGTGCTTTATGATAAGGGTCAAATAAATCTCCTCTGCTTACTCGACTTTACAAACGCCTTTGACAAAGTGAATCACAGTTTTCTAAAGTGGAAACTCGTAAACTTCTTCGGCTTCAGTGAACGGGCATGCTCGCTGATTGGTGACTGTCTATCTGACAGATCACAAAGGTTTTTTTCTGGTGGGAAATGCTCAGCTCTCACACCTGTTACGCAAGGAGTCCCATAGGGTTCGATTCTTGGTCCAATACTCTTTTGTATATCCATCAATGATCTGCCTGCGTGTTGTTCGCACTCTTCGGTTCACATTTATGATGATGATGTTCAACTCCACCTTGCCAGGCCTTTTCATTAGCTTAATGAACTGTCTCTCTCCCAAAAAGTTCGATCTCTCTACTCTACCTAATATTTGGCTAAGTGAACGTTTGATTAAATTAGTGAATTATTGCACCAGCTTTGGCCGTCATTTGTCAGGCTATAGACACACTAATTATGTCATTGGTCGCATTTATGGATGCTTACGTAAACTTTGGCCTTCAGCATACTTTACCCCTTTTGAAACTCGACGTAAACTTATAATTGCTTCCCCTCACATCATATGCTGAAATAGTGTACAGTGATCTTGATTCACTATCTAAACAAAAACTGCAAGTTGCTTTCAATGATGCTGTCCGTTACGTCTATGAGTAATGTAGACATGACCATGTTTCGGAATTTTCTAAAAATGTACTGTTTGTTTGTACATAAAGTAATACATATTAAGGGTCCGTCTTATCTGTTTACCAAACTCTCATTTAACCGTTCTGCTAGAAGTATCAACATTACCCCTGAACTCTGCAATTATCTGAACTCGTCCCGTTTATTTTTCATAAGTGCTGTTAAACTCGGGAACTCGCTCCCATCTCCAATTAAATTAATTGTTAACTATACAAGATTCAAAACTGGAATATTACTTCACTTTTCGTCTCTCCCAATTCAACCATAATCCTCTCCTTTCCCTTCAATCACAAAGAATTGCTTTTAATATTAATAAAATCTCATTCTCTTATACTGTATTTAATTTAATGTAAATTTGTGAACATATTATATCTAGGTACTAAAAAAGATGTAATCTTACTGTACGTGCCATTATTGTCAAATAAATGAAATAAAATGAAATGAATGTCCAGGAGACTTTAGAACACCTTACGTATCTTATTTATATAAACTTCTTCAAGCCTTTTTATCTACATGCAACTAAAACAAAATAATGTTTTCCTTACATTAAATTTTTTGATTTTGATAGAACACAAATAAAAAAATATAATAAAAACCTAGACAAACCCTACATATGATTATAATTTCATCAGAAAAGCTTCTTCAAATATTATGACTATCCTCAAAATTATTTTAGTTTCAAAACTTTTAAAACAACTCTTAACTGGTGAGAGAAGAGAAGAGAAGGACTTTATAAAGAAGACACACACAAACAAATAGAAGAAAAACACGAAGTTCCTTGCACGAACATAAGGACATCGAACTCCATCCATCCAACCTTCACCTTAGTCACTTAAAAGCTAAAGGCTTCGAACTGAACAAAACTTTTACCAGAACTGTAACAATCGTTTTTCTTTCAGCTTGCTGTTGTTCTATAAGCATACGACTTACGGTAATGGTGATGTTTGCCATAGCTTAAATTGTAGTGGAAACCATTATCCTTTCTAAACACCTGCACAATCACAGCCTATTTAAGCAATATGTTGTCAAAACCTTTTTTAAACTTCTATAGTGCAGTGAGAAAACTTATCCATCCCATGCGTTCGTGATTTCTTTCAGACTCTTTTAGGCTGTGGCTCTTTTGGGCTGTACATCCGTTTCCGTCAACACTGTACTTTTCCAGCCAGCCTTTTATTATTATGTTCATAGTTTTCTTGTTGTTCTCTCATTTTTGTTGCTTTATTTTCCAAATTGCTGTCACATTTTTGTTGACTGCCCTCGTTATTATTATAATATACGAAATTTTCGAAAAATAAATCAACAAGATGCACTTTTGCCACTGACAGAATCAACACATTAAGAACCCATAAAGTTTGCGTTGCGCAACGAATTGTTATTCTTCATCCTTCCCCTGTGTCTCCTGTGCTTCCATTTTCTAGGTTTATTTTTTTTTGTTGAGTCCTGAACCTAGTGTGCGACATACGAAGTTTCTAGTTCAAATTCCTTTCTACTTACTGTTATATTTGAGTTATTCTTACCAAGTATGCAGTCACTGTTAAAAGTTTGTGTTAGAAAATTAATTTTTTGAAAGGTTTTCACTCAATCAAGAATAAACTTTTTTTCAATAAGTTAGTTATTAAAGATAATTCTGCCAATTTAAAATTAATATTTTACCGAATTTTAAATAACAAAATGGCTACTTCAAATTTAAGTAGCTTCCAAAATATATGAATTTAAAAAATTAGCAGGTCGGTTTTTCATCTTCAGATTGGTAACTTTGGATGCTTTTTTCACGAACTGTTACACGGTCTAAGATATATGCCGTTTTGTAAAATGGTACATTTTTAGGAAACTTCTAATTGATTAGTAAAATGCCAAACTTCTAACGATAGGTTTTTAAAAATTTTGCACAAACATTGAGTTTGAAACAATCAATGAAAAAGGTTAATTTTTTCAGTACTAGTTAAGTCAACTGATATTTTTGATAATTTTTATCAACCCAATGTAATTAAAGAATTGTTTCCAAGATTCGGTTTCATTCTCGGAAGACTGGAAACCCAAAAAAATTAATATAAATCAGTTTTAAACCCCACTGTTGAATTACATGTATGTATAGTCATTTGCAAGGGAAAAACTTTCTTACAGTGTTGAAAACATTATTATGAAAACTTTGAGATTCTTCACAGTTTTTCTTGTTTTTCTTTTTTTATTTTCATGTGTCGCATTTTTATCATTTTCTCCTTAACGTTCCGACGGAAATTACATTCACAAAATAAACCAACTGTCTGAGTAGGTAAGTATCCTTTCGGTTGGTTTTTTCTCTCCTTATTTTTTTGTTTTGCTGCCCAGAGGATGAATCCTTAAAGTTTTCGCATTTATTTTACTCTTCATGTCTACGGAGGAAAAATTATTAATTTAAAATTGTACCCATCAGCTACTTAAAAAATTTAAAAGAACAAAACTTTGGAGTTAAATCAAATGTTACAGCTGATGTCGGCAAGTGTGAAAAATGCCGCATTCAAAATGAAGGTGAGGAGAATATGAAACAATAAGTATACAAATTAATTTTTAATGATTAATCTTTTGCGAAAAACAAAACAAAAAAAAAAACATTATTTTTTACTTTATGGAATCATGTCTCTTGACTTTGTTTAAGAAAAATCAACAAAATGAAACTAAACCGTCCAAAATAGAAACAAAAAGTGTCAAGATAGAATGAAAATATTTGGCTCAGGGCACTCTAAACAAAATCCTCCAAAGGATGAAATGTGTCCCCAGTCAAAGTCCTAGCTTGGTAACGATAATTTGAAATTGAATGATACGCAGAACAACCAGAATCATAAAACAACAACAACAAAAAAAATACGGTACCGGTCTGACACCTTAATCTGGAAAATATGACAGAAAACGAGTTGAGCTTCCATTTTGCCAGAGCAGCCCAAGGTGACGCTTCAAAACAGTTAACAACAACAACAAGGAGAGGAGAGCAACTTGTCTGCGTGCAGTGGGCGTGCAAAAAGTGGGCGAATGGCATAGAACATAAATGATGTTTGATGTCCTTTTTCGGTTTTCGTTTCCTTATTGTTTTTTTTTGTAGTTGTTGTCGTTTGGCTTAAAGGCAAACACTTTTGAGTTTTGCCTTTTTCTATGTTTTTTGTTTAGACGTTCTGTTGGTTTTATTTTGCTGTGGATGTGGATGTCTTGAAAAGTGAAAGAAATTCTGCAATTTCAATTGTATCCTTAAAAATGTTTTATATTTCTTTTTTTTTTGAAGTTTTAAATGTCATTCTTTAGAGGTGGGAAATGAAAAGACTGTCAAGCTTTTCATGGTTCTGTTTGATGTTAGAAAAAAGAGAGACCATGACCTGGTATGATACCTTGTGGTTTATTAAAAACAATAGAAACGAACAAATTTGAAGCATTAATGTTTTTCAAAACTATTGTTTATGATTTGACGTTTCTCACTTTTCACATATGAAAGTGTACAATTTTTAAAGAAGGTCGCATCATGGAACGGGTTTTAAGCAAATTTGAAAAGGAAATAGATTTGTTTTCCTGATAAGATAATATCTTGAAATCTTGTGGTAAAAACTTAAAAAGAGAACTTACAGCTCAAAATTTTTATGAAAATATATATTATTTCATTTTTAACTTCCCATAGACAGATTTCTTAAAGTGAAAATTTTGACATTTCTCTACGTTTTAAGGTCCCTACACTCGAAATGAAAGATTTTTAGAAAGATGTCTGTGCGTTCATAAAAAACTGAAAAAAAATGTGTCACCTCTGAAATTGTACGACTAAAATATGATTTCATCTCCAAAACAATTTTGAGCAACGAAGAATAATGTTTTTGAAATCTGGTAAAATTTTGAGAAAAATCGAATTGACAGTTTTAACAAAAAATAAAAAGCTAAAAAAATGTATAAAAGTTGGTAAAAATTGATTTCCGACTCCAATATCTTTCAAAAAATTGAAATATTGGCTTCAAACTTATTTTATTTCACAGAAAATATTTTTTTCGATATTCAGTAATTTTTATATAAAAATCCAACAGTCCGTTTTTTTTCTACAAAAAAAAAATACGCAAATTTGGTAAAAATTAATACGACAGACGAGATGGGAAGTTATCAATGTGGGTCGCAACCCAGCCTCTTTTTTTATTTTAAATGTCAAGTGTTTTTTTTTTTGGCACTATTTTATGTAGACGTCCAAAAAATAATAAATAGATGAGTTCAGATTTTTCTATTTTCACAGTTTCCATTTGTTTGTTTTCGCATATTCAAATTTACCGTAGATTGATAGATTGAATTTTTAAATTGTCAAACACGTTTTTCTTAAACTCACCATGAAAATACTAGAAATTTTGAATGCATTCCGAACCCTTACACCGAAGACATGGGGTCATATTCATAGATCCTTTATAAGTTCTGATTTTGTTATTCATAGACCCATAGACCCATTAAACCCATTTTAAAACGATAATCTGGAGTCTAAAAATAAACACGATGTAACCTATGTTTAAGCTGTTCTTAAATCTATAAAACGTCAAAAATAAACAAATTTTTTGAGTAAATTAAGTGACGAAAAATTTGATTAGAAAATTAAAAAATTGAAGTGTCAAAAGACTTAAGCATTTATCAATATTTTGATATTTTGATCTATGTTGGAAAGCTAACAACTAACAAAAAACGAAAGCTTTACTTGACCCGATTGGACCCCTTTGAAATAGATGAAGACGATTTGCATAAAATGTATCGATTCGAGAAAAAAATAACTGTCAAGTTTATGATTGAACTTCCAAATTATTATAGATCAAGATTTAATAAAATGTTTGCTAATATCTTCATAAAATGTATCAAATAACTGCAAACAAAATAGTTTAAAGGGCTTCAAAGATTTTGGCTCTCTAGCTAACGTACTTTATTATTCGTATGCGTTATTCGAATTTCATGTAGTTCAAACTCAATCGAAAAGTACTGTAAATTAAAGGTTTTCCTTTTCTGTTTTTCGGTTCTCAATCTTCAAACACATTGATTTTTCAAAGCCTTTACGACATGATTGTGACAAATAGTTTTCAAAGTAAATTGAAACATGTTTCAGAAATATCAGTTTAGTTAATTGAATTGTCAAACAAAAAGAACTTTGTGCCTCTTTTTATCAATTAAGTTCAAAGTAAATTGTTGCCCTTTCCATTCTATAAGGTTGGGATGTCTATATGTCTGCCGTCTGGCACTTCAAGTTTTTCCACATCTTCATCTGGGTATGTTCATATACAGTTGTTCTTGTAAAACATTCATGTAACTATTTCTTTTAGAGACTTTAGATATTCTCTTAATTGCGCCATGTTGCGATATACTCAAATGCATCAACGCCACCTCCTCCACGCCACTCGACTATACTACAGTCTTCATTGATTACTTACCCCCTTATCCAGCATCCTCCTTTCGTCGACCGACTCGCCATCAGCTAGTAGGGTTTTTTTGTGCCTGATGCCACCAACATCACCATCATCATCATCATCATTGAGCGAAGTTCAAAAGTTTAGCTTGGAAAACATTTCTAATGGACTTTCCAAAAGCAGTACTCGTATAGTGGCATCAGCATCAGCAGTAGTAAAAGTATAATATAGCAACAGCAAGGACATAAAGAGAGGCACGTCCTTGGAAAATAGACGTGGCTTTTGCGTGCAGTGTGGCTCGGCAACATCTTCTTAAGTGGCCATTAACAGTGTATCGGGATCGGAGCTCGGGACTCGGGAGGACTTTGGGGAGAGACAAATAGTTTAACTTTCTCCTATTCATCCGTATTTGCATACAAATTACGTGAAAGAATGGACAAAGTTTATCGTGTTAATGCCACTACTATGCAAATATAATGCCGTTGTTTGCTTTGCGTTGCTAGCTTACTACTTCTAGTACTATATCCTATTTCTGTTTTGATGGTAGGTGTGAGATGTGTCCTTTTATGCTGTTTCTGCTTCTACTCCTACTTCAACTCCAACTTCATACCCATCTAGAGATGTTCTCTTTAATTGTTAAAAGTTGTTCCTTCAAGGGTGATAAGACGACGGGTTTAAGAGATGGGGGGAGAGAGGAGTTGGAAAGAACTTACTGCCAAAAATGTTACCTTAGCATGTTGTGTGTTTCGCGGCTTTTATTTTCTAAAAACATTATTATTTTCATATAGATAAAGTACCTATAGAGCTCTATGTGTAGGTATAAGGAGACTTATTATAGGCAAACGGGGACAAAGAGGGAAGAGGAGGCTATGTGGTAAATGGACAATAACATCCTTGTGCTGCAAAGCGTAAAATAACAGCAGATAAGGTAAACAAAGGCAACTTATTTTATATGCTTTCAGAATAGACAACATGATGTCTTATCTTATTTTAGTGTAGATAGGTAGTACATACTTCGTACATACGTAGGTACCAAATTTTATATTAGGCTATCAGCCTTATGGAAGCCCTATTCACATTTTTCAAAAAAAAAAAAAAAAAAACAAACACCATTTTGTTTCAACTAAGTGGAATCATTGTCTCACTTTGTTTCAGCCAATATTAATGTTTTTAAGTTTTGTGCCTTTTTGAAATAAAGTAATGGCTTTTTTAGGAAATAATTCAAAACTTTAAGCCTATGTTATTGGTCATTGTTTGCAATTACAAAACGTAGATATTGTGTTGCTTGTTTTATTCTTATGAAATGTTTAAAAAAATAAGGGTAATGAACGATTGAGTCAGATATCCTTTTAATTTTTGTACTTTTTGTAAAATAAACATTTTCACCTTCTCTTTGAGTTAGTAGGACTTTTCAGTAGTGTAAATATTTTGAAATAGAGATAAGGAGTTTTTGAAATCCGATACTATTCAAAGCATAAAAATACCAATCTATCAATTGATAGTTGATAAATTATTCGAATTTGTTCTTTTTAAACTTTTTTTTATTAAGAATTTAGTTTTTGAAAGAGTCTCAAAATGTTTCAATTATGAAAACCCTTTTAACTATCTATTCAATTGTTGAACTTTAATATTTATCAATTACTATTTGATAATTTACACTAAGAGTAAAGGTTCTTGTCACAAGGTTAAAAAAAAAATGTAAGACTATACTGAAACCAGAATTAAAAAAATGGTGTTTATATTAAGCCTAAATCAAGACATGAAGGATTATCAATTTTTTTTTAATAATTTACAGGCACTCAAGGGGTTATAAGTACCCTTTATATGTTTATATTTAAACACTGAACTAGCGTTAGGAAAATAGGAAAGGATTTAAGAGGAGATACCGGTGCTAATTAGTTTTAAAGTTTTGAAAAAAAAATTGTTCTGAGAAAAACAAAGTTGGCCAAAATATCCCACATTCTCGATGTGTGATTTGAGAAAGAATCTCTTTACTTGATAGTACGTCTGAAATTGAGATAAACTGATGAGCATTCCTAAAAGTGTGAGTATTACGGCTGAATTGTTTAAGGTGGGGAATGCAACTGGCTAGTGTGACAGAACATTGTTTGTTAAAATATCGCTAAAACACCGAAACATTGCCGTGGTGATCTAGCGATGTAAATGTTTCGATTATAGTTTTATCGGCTATCATTTTTAAAGACTTTTTTGAATTCTATCCAAGAGATTTAAGTGTGTTTTAGGGGCACCTGCCTCGATATGCGAATTTTATTTAAGGCTTGAAAGGATAAATACTATTTAATTAACAGCCAGATCAGGAGAGTTGAATAATTACTTAAACTGTCGGAGAAATCCTAAGCACCTGGCAGCATTTTTGGCAATATCAAATATGTGATCATTCCATAAAACATGATCTTTGATACACATACCGAGTACAGGCAGTTGATTAGTTTCCTGGATGCAAGTGCCACGCATAGATAGCGGCATGGAGGTGTGTTACATTTTAACGACAGGAGAAAGCATTGAGCCTTCGAAGCAATAAATTCAATGCTGTCAAGATCAGAATTTAATGAGCTTATCAAACGCTGCCGTTGAAGTTCCACATCCGAAGGACAAGGATGTGAATCTAGAAACGAGTATGATATGCTGAGAGTACTATCATCAGCGAAACAGTTTAATGGATTAGAAGTGGCAGACAGAAGATCATTTATGAATATAAGGAAGAGAGTCGGAGACAAAACGGAGCCCTGGGGGACACCAGCATTTATTTATGAATTTCAGACTTAAAACCCTTCAATACAACTTGCATTGAACGGCTATTAAGGTTATTTCTAATACAACAAAAAATAAATTGATCAATACCAAAAGCACGCATTTTTCATAAGAGAGCTTGATACCAAACTCTATCAAATGCCTTTGAAATATCAAGTGCAATAATCTTTCTTACATCAAAACGATGTCTCACTGTTCGGTGAGATTAACCATCACCAGTGGACTTTTTGATACGAAAGCAAAGAAGAAGAAGCTTCCGTTCTTCAAGATATGTCTTTAGGTGAAAATTAATCAGCGTTTCCATGACCTTGGAAAGAAAGGGCCTAAATGCTATTAGACGATAGTTGGAGGGAGAGTAGGATTCAACTTATTTCCCTTAGAAATGCTGTAGAAATGCTATTTTCCAGCGAAAAGAGAGTAGGCAAGTTTAAAAGCAGTGGTTTTGCCAGCGTTGAAGAACACCTTTTCAGAACAATTAGGGTGATAATATCCAAGCCAGCGTATTTGTCTATGTAAATGGATGTCACCTGGATATACATCTTGACCGAAAAACACTGACGCTTTTCAATGCTCGTTTCTTCGATAATCATTTTGCATTTTAAAAAATGTTTTCTTACTTTGAATAAGAATTGAATCAGCCCCCAAAAAAACGTGCATCAAAATTTAATTTAATTTCATTTTCAAAGAAAATCATATATCTAAGCATCTATGTGTCTTAGTTTTTTTTGTAAAGATCCTAACTCCAGTTTCCCTTAAAACAATAGAATATTAAAACAATGTCCAAATAAATTCACATAGAAAAACATTAAATTCCATATCCTTCTATTATATCCCTTTCTCCTTTATCATCGCATTCACCAGTGCAATAAAAGTTCAAAAACCAAATGAAAAATGCCAACCATCTATTTATTGAATTAACCTTCAAAAGTCAACAAAAAAACCCAAGTCCATTTATTAAAAAACCACAATCAAAGTCTAATTAATTAGAATAAATCGCTTTGTTCTTGAAAAACTTTTTCTTTTATACATAAGCCAAAAAAAAGAAAAATGAGTCTCTATGAATGCATTTTTGTGTTAGCGTTTCCTTCTTCCGATTTGAGATATACGATATTTTTTAGTTCTCTCATTTTTGTACTCAGTTTGTTTTAGCGCAAACTCAATATATCTTTGTGGAAATGTAACAGTATAGTTTCTCCTTTTTCGGATAACCTGGATAGAAAGTGTGGGAAGTTTTAGACACTAGAAATGAATTAAAACCGAAAGTTAGTGCTTGTCTTTGGCTCAATAAGAACTGATGAAAATATGTTTCTCTGTTTCAAGTTTTTTTCCTGAACAATATTTTTAATATTTGATCAATTTTCAAACTTTTCATCAAAAACTTGAATTCAACAAGGAAAAATAACACATTGATAACAAGAACTACACTTCGAAGTCGAAGAATTCCTAAGGTCATTATATGTACGTAGTTAGGTTAGTCAGGTTAGTTAGGTGAAGTTACTCTTAAGGTATAAGTGTTTTTTTGTTTGTAAGTCATAAATTGCGTTGAGTTTTCGGGCCTTCTAAGTAACTCCAAGAATATAAATATCCTAGTTTACGAATCTTTGCTTACAGATGAACCATTATTAGTATGCAGATACACGTGCTTTTTGGAATAGGTTTACTTATTGAGATTATAATAAACTTCAAGATATACACGGGCTATAAATACCATTTCTTTTATCTTCAATTAAGTAAACCACGTTTAGAAGGCTTTTGGCAATTCAAAAAATTTTAGGAGGTTTATACCTGCTTATACTTGAGAACATTTTCTAAAAATAGGGTTGCCAAAAATTATCTCTGTCCGATCTTTTTATATTAATGAAAAACTGTATATTTTTTAATAAATTTGTTTCCTTTTGTTTTTATTAATCAATTATAATTTAAATTTTAGTTTAAATTTTAATTTTACTCTAATTTCAATTTCAATTTAATTTTAATTTTAGTTTAAGTTTAAGTTTGAATTTTAATTTTAGTTTTAGTTTTAGTTTTAACCTAAACTTAAACTTAAACTTAAACTTAAACTTAAACTTAAACTTAAACTTAAACTTAAACTTAAACTTAAACTTAAACTTAAACTTAAACTTAAACTTAAACTTAAACTTAAACTTAAACTTAAACTTAAACTTAAACTTAAACTTAAACTTAAACTTAAACTTAAACTTAAACTTAAACTTAAACTTAAACTTAAACTTAAACTTAAACTTAAACTTAAACTTAAACTTAAACTTAAACTTAAACTTAAACTTAAACTTAAACTTAAACTTAAACTTAAACTTAAACTTAAACTTAAACTTAAACTTAAACTTAAACTTAAACTTAAACTTAAACTTAAACTTAAACTTAAACTTAAACTTAAACTTAAACTTAAACTTAAACTTAAACTTAAACTTAAACTTAAACTTAAACTTAAACTTAAACTTAAACTTAAACTTAAACTTAAACTTAAACTTAAACTTAAACTTAAACTTAAACTTAAACTTAAACTTAAACTTAAACTTAAACTTAAACTTAAACTTAAACTTAAACTTAAACTTAAACTTAGACTTAATCTTAAACTTAAATTTAATTTTAATTTTAATTTTTATTTTGATTTTGATTTATTTTATCTTATTTCGTGGTTTTTATCTTGTTGAAAATATAAATTTCTTTTAACTTTTTAATTTAATTTATTTAATGAATTGGTTGAAGGTTTGTTCTTAAAATGTCTAGAAAACCTTAGCAGTGATTTATGCATTAACACCTCTATTTGTTCTTAAGATAATCTAACCAAAAATTAATTTTTGGAAAACAAATGTTCAATTCAATTTTTCAAAGTCTTACACCAGACATCAAAAACGCTTTGCTTCCTAGCTTCAAATTACTATAAAGATATTGAGAATTTGAGTATTTAAATAATATGTGGCAACTCTATCAAAAAATTCATATTCTAGAGAAGAAAAAATCATGCGAAATATTTACATTTTCACTAGAAACAAAAAAATGTAAGAACATACAACATACTCAAAACCCAACCCACCCCCTCCCAACAAAAAAAAAAAAAACAACCCGAAACGAAACGAAAAGTTCTGCAAATTATTTAGAAATTATCTTTATGCATTTAACAAAGTTTATGTGCGGCTTGCTTTTAGTTTAGGAGGTATAAGGGCATAGTTGCTGGTATGAACACACACGTATCATACATTACACCTATTTTCTTTATCGTTGTGTAGAGGGTATGAGTTCGTCTGAAATTGATCACTCTCTGCTAATTTTATCTTCCGCTCCTTGAGCTATGTACCTTTTGCAACTCAATAAACTTCATAAGGATATTGCGATGTCGAAGAGGAATTGGCATTTTGTAAATAGAACTTCATACGTACGTACGTCGTCGTACATCCTTAGAGTACCTAACCTACTATAGATACAGGTAGCTTTATGGTCCTTCTGCGGGTATCAAGCAGTATGAGGAGTCAAAGGACCTTATCTTTCCGAAAGCTTTCTTTTGCTTTTATATGATGGGGAGAGAGCGAATTGCTTTCGTTTGTGTATATGAGTCGTAACGGTTTTCAAGGAGAAATTATGAATGACGTGATGTGGATGGAAAATATAGAAGAAGAGGAAAAAAGAAAAATGTTTTTAGCTCTGTTTTGTCCCATTTCAACGTTATCTTTTTCTTGAATGGCTCTCCTACACCTGTACCATAGTGTACCAACCATGATGGTAGCTATAGCGATAGCCTGACAGCGTTGCAAAATATCAGAGAGGCTGCTCTGAAGTGCACTTTATGAAGTGGATGAAGAGGTTATAAGCCTTCTACGTCTTTCGCAGTCAGTGATGATGCTTCTTCTGTATGGTGCTTTGCCGGTAGGTGGTTATGTGATGCTTCTTTTTTCTTCTTTCAAAGATATAGCGTTGGCGGCGACGATGATGATGATGATGATAATGATACTTGCGGTGTTTGTTGAGGAGGCAGAGCAGGCGAAGGCAGGTACTATTTAAGCTCTTTGCAGCATAGTTGAGTTGATGGTGTATCCTTGAAGCGTAATTTATCGTGTCGACGTAGTTTGTCAGCATTTTACTCGTTTGTGCAAATCACCCGAGTGTTGAAGATCAACTCAATTTCAAATCGTTGCTAAATAATCCTTTTCATATTTTGATAAGAGCTCATTTTTTTTAAACCCCAATCCCAAATCTCCCATCACCTTTTACCATTATCATCAACTAAGTTTTGTCTGTGAATTTAAAATACCTCCCTCTTTCAATCAAATTGTGCTTTTGGAAGGAATATGGAAACACACAGAAATGATGGGAAATAATATCATATAATTCTCCATGACACGAACATGGATGCTTAATTATCTCTTCCCATAGACATGGATCCAGAAAACGAGAACGAGACACAGAAGCTCGAATACGGAATATAGCAATTTATTATTTTGTAGTAAAATATCCTCGTAGCTCGTTTGCTCGTATTGCTCGAACCTACCTACCTACCTACGACGACGACGTACAAACATATATGAACACCGAACAGGCTGACTTAATTAATTGCCGTCTGCTAAATAATGGGCAAATTTATGAAGGCGATAATCTTCCACCTACCTTTATGTATACATATATTAATATATGAATGAATGAGCATAGTATAGGAGTTATATGGAATAGAGCCATTTTGCTGCGAAAGGTTGAGGCCATTTTGAGAACTTTATTCAAACCTTCTCTTGGTATGATTACTCTTTTTTTCTGTCATTTTGGTAATGTGGGTGAATAAGTTACTTTCCATACCGAAAATTGGTACTAAGGACTTTATCATGATTAAGTATATAAATTATACCTGGTTCTGGACCAGAAAAAAAAGAAAACGTAGAAAAGGGTAAAGTCCAACACATTACAAAAACCTGCTGAAACCTGGCCCAATGGACCGGATTAATGTCTGACGAGGGTGTGAAACACAAGGTGAGTGTATATAAGCATGTGAAATAGCAACTTGAAGGTGGGATAGAGCTTCATAGATAGATGTATGTAGTGTAGGTACGTTATGCAAAAAGGCCCTTTATTTAGATATAGAAGAATGATAACAGATTGCATTGCGAGAAAAAATCTGATAGTTTTGATAATTGTTTAAGAAATCAGGAGTGGTTTCATTTAATATATTAAGTTGTCATTATTTAAACATTGAAGGGAGTATACATCTAGAGTACGTCCTGATTAAGGAAGAAGTTTTTAAAAATAATGAAAATAAGTCTAAGTAAACTTTGATTTTTAAGACAGCTAAATGTACATATATAAAGAGTGTTTTAACACGGCAGGACTATTGTTGGGGTAATGTGAAGTCGGTTGTCTATTAAGATAAACTGAGAAGATTGATGGTCTGGAAGAGAATATTCCGGCCGCGTTTTCTGACATACGGCTCCGAAGCTAATCCTTTTGGCGAAAAGTCGTCAAAAATTTAGCATTTCGAATGGAATTTGTTTGAGTCAGCCATGGCGTCGCCCATTTGACTGAGATCATTTTAAGAACATAATAGATAGATAGATAGATAGATAGATAAGTTCTTTATTTTTTCTTATTAAAATTTACGTTTTGAAACTATTTCCCAAATGTAGGGCGTGCTTACAGAAATTATATAGGGTGGACCATCCTAACGAACCATTTAATATTCCCTGAAGTTTGTTTACATTGTGATGGCTTTCATGTAAATGTAATCGACGAATTTCCTGAAATATCGGGCATACCGCAAATATATCTTCTATTTGTTTTCTGTTACATAGATTACAAATTTGTGGAAGATCAGCACTATGAGGCACATAGTTAAGATTTAAAATTTCAACTAGTTCTCTAAAGATATAACTTATAGCTTCGGTCGATAATTCATTATTGAAATAGTAAGCTTCTCATGGTAATTGGTGATTGAGGTTCCTATAGGTGTTCCTGCTAGATGTTGACGAAGCTTTAGAGAGATGCTGATTGTAACTTTTGTCATCAATTTTAGCAGTAAAATATGCAAACATAGAGCTCCATCCATCTACATTTAACTCCAATAAAAGTTAATTTAGCTTCATTTGAGATAGCTAGCTGACTCCATTCTTTGAAAGTGGTGTAATTAGATTGCAGTAGTCTTAGCAAAATGGTTTTATGAAGACTTCTTTTATCCCTCTTCATCATTCGTACAAAATAATCCGAGTTCATTTTGAGGTTTTAAGTATATATTGGCGTTACGCCAAAAAACTATTTTAGCCTCTTTGCTTTTTTGTTTGACAGGTTTTTAAAGATTTAAGTTTTGTGTAAGCAAAAATCCAAGTTACTCTTGTACTACTTCAATACGTTCATTATTGAGTTACCAATTCTCTTCTGGCAGCCTTCTTTATTGATGCGCTTTAAAAATCATTATTTTTATTTTGTTTATGTTAACATGCGCGCCCCACCTCTGGCAGAAGGAGTTCAATCTTTTTATTTGTAGCTGCAGAATGAAAAGATTACAACTAAATTCCCAGCGTAAAGCAAAACTTTTACTAGGATATCGGCAAACAGTATTCCTCCTGGAATTTCATCATAGATATAGTCGATACACAAAGCAAACAATATTGTGCTCAAAATGCAGCCTTGTGAAAACTCTGATCCATCCCATAGAGAGGCGCTTGATGACTCCAAAAATTTAAAATACATCATCAGGAATTTTAGGAATATCCCTAGTATTGAGAGCTTATACATTATCAAATGCTGCTTTGAAATCTACAAACAAGCATGCAATGTCTTTTTCTTTTCAATAGACTTCCTGGAAATACTGGTAATTGCAAAAATGTGATCTATCGTTGAAAAGCCCGACAGAAAACCAGCTTGAAACTTGTTTAGACGATTAGTGTTCTCGATCCACTAAGTGAGTCTTTCATGCAGAATTCCTCTGTAGTTTTTCGCATGATTTGAATATTTTTTCTTGAAAATGGTAAAAATAACTGAAGTATTAAATTTTTTTGGCACATAATCATCATTATATAAGCTGTTAAAGTAATCAACAAGATAGTTTTTAAATTGATCAGTGGTGTTTTTGTAAAACTCGACAGGAATTCGGTCTATGCCTGCAGCTTTGTTATTCTTTGACTTACTCAAACTTGTTTCCAAATCACTCCAAGATATTGGACTATCTAATTCACTGACTGTGAAATTGGGAGTGCGTAGGAGAAATAATGTTGATTCCCATCGACCGACAAAAGTGTTTTAAAATGAGCAGCAAGTGTCTCAGCACCGAGAGTATTCACCATATTTTTATTACGTCCACCCAAATCTCGAACATTACTCCAAAATTCCTCTCAGTTCTTGCAGTTGGTGAGTTTTTTTTTGCTAGGTTGTTACGGTAATCCGTTTTTTTCGTTGTCCATAGGTGTTTGATTCTTTGTTGACATGTACGTAAATATTTTTGAAAATTAAAGCGCTTGTGGATCTAAACAATTTAAAATACATAAAAGATAATTTACGCAATCGTTTAGAACATAATACCCAACGTTTATGTTTATATTAAATTCATGGTCATAACAGAAGATTTTATGTGATTTATTCTTTTTTTAAAATACTCTTCTAGAAAAACACCCTTTTTATACAAATATACTATATAATATGGTGGACATACAAAATGAATACCTCGGAAATCAAAGTTTATCAAAAGCTTAAATTTGATGTAGAAACCCCAACTTTTTAGATCTGAAATTTTCTAAAAAACTTAAGGTTTTTGGTGAGAACATTAGCTTGTAAAATGCAAAACAAAAATTGATACACCCGTACTCCCCATTTGTAAGCTTTTTTAAAGTCTTTACATTATTCAATACTCCCAAAAAATGCTTACAATCTCAAAAAAGTGTAAATGATTCAATTTTGTACTAATCCAGTAATTGGTACTTTTTTAACAAAATTGTTCACGAAATAATTTATTATTTTTAACTTGAAGGTTTTAGATTTTACTCATGTGCAAATTTGCAAGAATAAGCCTTTAAAAAGCTAAAATTATGGATTTGGAAAACCAATTATTTTTCATAAGTTCATCCGCTAACTTCAGAGTTATCTGAGATACATTTTTTTTAAATTTGAATTTTGTGAACTTGAAATGAGTTAGTTTCACTTCAACGTTTGAAATAATTTTTAATAGATTATAGATATATATATAGGATAGAATTTTGAATTTTTGAAAAACAAAAGTTGCAATCAATGCAAAATGCTAAGAATCACCCACGCTACTTAGCTATTAATTATTTATGTGTCTCTATTTCTTACAGTGTACTCTACACTAACTCTACATAATGTTTAAATTTAATCATTCCTTTTCCTTTTGTGCCACCTCAACAACGAGCTCCCTAATAGAAAAATGAGACATTTTAAACATGTGCTTCGAAGGTCTAAGTTTCTTTTTTTTTATTTTTTTTTTTTCTGCTAGAAGCCGACATCATTATTATCCTTTTGTACAATTTTATTATCCTTGTCAGGTGGTTAAATGTATAATATAGCTTCATTAGTTTTCTGACTTGGGGCGATTTATGTGGGTCCGGGTGATGGGTGGCAATGCGTCCTGATCACATCTCGCACATACATAACTGTCTGAAGTGGAAGTTTAGACAAGTCTAAGAATTCTCTTCAATCCTAAGTAACTAGAGTTTTTTTTTTGTTGGAAGCAAACCGAACCGAACCTTCCCACTTAAACGTTGAGACTTCTTCAAAAGTCCTTAAAAATAATATTAAATTGTTGTCTATGGATTGTGTGTGATTGTGTATGTTTTCGAAAGAGACTGACTTCTAATTCTGGTATCTGGTTTTCATGTAACTGACAGTATTTACATGTCTATAGTTTGGACGTTTTCCTTACTGCTTCACTCTTTTCTGGGCTAAAAATGGTCGTTCAAAGCAAATACTATAAAAGGACTCGATTTTTTTTTTCTTCTTCTTTTTTGGTTTCTCTGTTCATGATGTTCAAGTATCCTATATTATAAGGCAACAAAGCAAACATTGTAGGACTTTGCTCTTACGATATTCATAACACTTAAAATTTTAAAACATGATATTTTCAATAGGTGGACCCTTCAACTGCACGCTGAGAAGAATATTGCTTTTTGAACTGCTAACCACATGGAAGTAAGAGCCATGATGACAATAGCTGTGTTGCATATACTCGTTTATGTGGAAGAATTTTGTTCTGGATATGAGATGAGTCTTAGAGTACCTATGTTGTATATGAGACGTGTGTAACGATTTTTGTATTTTCAAAGAATACCGGCGATATTTTAACCGGCAAAGTTTGCATGTTTGCTCTTTCGTCCTTGTATTTGATATTTTTAGTTTGATCTATTTTTACTTTTGTTGAGTTTGTGTTTCAAAGGAAAGGATACTTTTTGTAGAGAAAATAAATTGTCTCGGTTTTTCAGTGAAAGAGTTTATTGACAAGAAAACAATAAAAATACTTTCAAGGTTATGAAATTTGACTGCAGTAAAATTGTTCATATTTGTGTTTGCACAAAAACATAAATTCAATCATGAGTTGTTGGAAATCTTGTTTTGGTTATGCAAATGTAATGAAAACTGCTGCGAGAAGTTTCGTAAGCTCCTGAATGAATCCTTCGGCTTTGTGAAAAAAACATTAACAGAACAAACAGTTTTATTAAAGTATGAATGTAGATTTCATTGGTCAATAAAAATGTTCATAAAATTAAGGACAAAAACTATTAAAAATTCATTAGCTCAATGAAAAATATCATTAGCCAATGACTACATTTATTAAAGTTAATCTTGAAAAATCATAACGTGTAAATAAATATGATGATTGACCCAACGTATGAAGTTGTATTTTATTTTTCTGAACTTTTTTTTTAAAATCATGCGCGCACTAAAGGGGTTATGATACCCTTATAATGATTAAAAACAGTGCGAGCAATTAGGAAAGGAGTCTAATATTAGAAAGGAGAAACCGATGTACATTGGTTTTGAATGTCTGCACATTGTCTGGAAATATGGAGCCTGTTAAAGCATTCCACATTCGTTTAGTGCGGCTAAAGAAAGAATCTCTGTACTTAACAGTACTTCCGAAATTGGGCTCTAGGGTAAACTGATGGGCATTCCTAGCAGTACGGGTATTACGGTTGAATTGTTTAAGGTGAGGAATGCAACTGGGTATTTTAATAGAGCATTGTTTATAAAAATAATGATAAGACAATGAGAAGCAATAGACCTTGCGGCGATGTTCAAGAAAAGCAAATGTTTCGGCAAGCGAACGATCTCCAATCATTTTTAGAGGTCTTTTTTCAATTTTATCCAGAAAACTCAAGTATGTTATTATAGCACTAGCTGAAATATGAGAGTTATACTCAAGTTTTGGACGAATAAAAGCTTTTTAAATTATTGCCAGATCAGAAGGGGTAAAAACTTCTTGCATCTTCGGTGCAAACCTAAACACTTAGCAGCATTTTTGGCGAAATATGTGCTCACTACGCAACATGTTTGTGATGCACATACCTAGGACTGATAGTTGTTCAATCTCCTCGATGCAAGTACCACCCTTGAATAATGGCATTGGGGAAGGATTACACTCTTGTGACAGCAGAAAGCTATGAGTTTTCGAAGCATTAAATTCTACACGGTTTTTGAATCCCCATTGAACAATTCTGTCAAGATAAGAATTTAATGAGTTTATAGAAGATTCAATATAACCTTAAACATTCTTCTTCATCTATGAATGCTTTGTAGCTTTATTTCTCGGAAGAGTTAAACAAAAGTTTGGAAGGAATACGGTCAAAAGTTAAGACGTAAAATCTAGTTTATTTATATTTATTCGGTAACCTAATATTTCAAACACGAAAACAGCTTTTGTAATTATACCAACCTCTTTAAAGCCCTCCATCGTTAAGGACAACAAGAGAAAAGTGTTTCACATCATCAATTCCAGAGTTTTTTTTTTATAGGTATAGACTTCAAAAACAATTTATATAATTTATGGAGTTTCTATCTAAGGCCAAAATGTTTTGCTACAGACACTCCAACATTTCACTCCATACCTAAATATCATTACAGTCTTTAAATTATATTTCTCTCTTGCGTCTTTAATATATTATACGTACATAAGAGTGAAATACTTACTTCCCTTCATATAATATTAGAAATATTACAATTTAAACCTCATGCCCTTATAATGTACCGCATCTATATCTGCAATCGAAATTTGCTATAAAATATTCAAAAAACGTTCGACCCTGAACAAGAAAACGCAGAAATACTGCATCGCTTCCTTTGTCGTATCGACGACGAACGCTATAGTCTTCCTCATATTCGTCGTAGTCTTCGGCGTCGGTATCGTCATCCTCGTCGGTCGTCGTTATAGTAACCCATGTTCCTATGTTCCTTCTTCAATCTTCTCCTAGTTTACATATGTTACAAAGTGCTTTCCAATTTTATGTTCCTCAGCAGCTGGTGTGTCGTTCAAAATGGCAAATACCAAAATGGAGAGCGTGAGCTCAGTGTATATGAATCACCATTACCATACGTAAAAATTTGAAGACAACAAACATACAAAGTACAAAATAACGACCATGCTGTGTTGTGTTTCAAAATCGAACTGTATCCTTGGTATACCCCACAATACTGCTTTGTTTTTCCTCCGCATGAGTCTTGAGTCTTGAACAAGTGAAGAACTTGATGCGATAGCGATGGTAATATCTAAGAAATCGCTAGCTCAATTCCGATTTGTTGTCTATGATGGGTAACAAATGCGATATTGCTTAGCCCATTTTATGTAGGGGGATATGCGATAGCTACTAACACCCTATACTCCTTACCCCTACCTAATTCTACCTAACCTAGTAGGTAGGTACTGACATTTATTTTATGTACCGAATTTCCATTTTATTATCTTCGAAGAATAACAAAAGCAATAGTATAGAATAACGAAGAAAGAATAAGCGATGCCATACGGAAAGTCGGAGACTGCTTGTGCTAACATTTTTTTTTTTTATTCTGCACAATGGTGTTTTGAACCATTTGAAACCTTATACGAGTCTAGTTATACGTGTTTTGGTTGTGAAAACATTATTGCAATAATGTAAAAAAGGGAGAAGCTTATTTTGATCTTGACACGTATGAATACTACTCTAGAGCATCAGTGGCTCTAGCCTTAGCTGTGGATGTGGCTGTGGGTTCTGGTTATTCCAAGTACCTTCCTACCTACACATAAGACCTTTATACTATCATATGAACTTGTTCTTCTTAAGTCGTCAAAAAATTTGAAAAAAGGTTTGTCGAGTTAGTTGAACTTTTGACATGACAAAGAGTGACATTGATAGAGTTTGGAATATTCTCAGCAAATTGCAAACACACTACGAATACATATTTGTTTCTATGACTTTGTTTTCTAGGAAGTGTTTCTAAAAATTACCATAAATGTGTAGTTTCCTAAGAAGCCATGTTTTCTTAAAATGGATATCCAGATTTGTGTAAAAACCACAAGTTCAACAAGACTGTTTATTATTAACTTAAATGTCATTGGTACCAGGAAATTTCAAAATGCATGAGTTCATTGATGTAACAACATGGTTCTTGGTTTTTACTTTGATCATAAAGCTTGAGTTAGTGGAGCATATTTCAAGTATGCGCCGTTTAAAAAAAAAATGGTAGTTGAAAAAATCAAGTAAACCAAACTAAATCTGTCGAATTATTTTAGTACTCAATATAAAGTCCACAGTGATAGAAGCATCAACCGTAGCCGAAAAGCAACCGAATGACCAGGATTTCTAGAATATTATGAGTGAAGACAAATATTGTTCAACAAACCTTTTGTCATTCCAGGTAGTACTAAACCAGTCTACTGCGACACTAGTTCTACTAGAATTCGACCAGTCGTCCCAAAAACACTACGCCGTTGAATTATTTCCGACTTACATGGACTATCGCATCCTGGAAAGAGAGCAACTTTAAAACTGATCTCAAAACGTTATGTGTGGCCAGGTATGAGAAAAGAAATTACAGCGGCCGTGTAGACCTGCATTCCATGCCAAAAGAGCAAAATTCAGCGACACAACCATATACGGTTCATATTCGCAACCTGAAGCCCGCTTTGACCACATAAACATTGATCTGGTTGGACCACTGTCTACATCGCAAGGTTGTCGTTACATACTCACATGTATCGACCGGTTTTCGATATGGACTGGGGCTTTTCCTTTACCTGACATGACCGCCGAAACCGTAGCAAGATCATTAATATCTGGCTGGATAGCGCGTTATACTATTACTCTAAAAATCATAACGGACCTTGGACGCCAGTTTAATTGTAACATTTTAAAGAGCTTACACGTTCCTTAGGTATAAAACATCTTAAGACAACACCCTTATCGAATGGGATAATTGAAAGATGGCATCGGACGTTACAAACAGCAATTCGGTGTTATGAGACGGATGACTGGTGTGGTGTTTTACCTATGATTTTGTTGGGTGTACGCTCCAACTTCAAGGATGACATCAAGGCTACTCCTCTACTCTCTGCAGAGATGATGTTTGGAACAACGCTTCGTTTACCAGGAGATTTCATTGGCAGACAACGAAAAATCCAAGACCAGACCGATTTCGTGAAGGATATGCGCCGAACGATGTCCAAACTTTAGCCTTTTCCCACATCATGCCATGACAAAGCTAAAATATTTATCTAACCCAGTATTTAAACAGCTACTCATGTCTTCGTTGTCCGAACACCTCTACAGCAGCCGTATGATGGTCCGTATGAAATCCTTAGCCGTAAGGAAAAGTATTTCAAGCTGAAAATAATTAACCGAACGGTAAACATTTCAATTGATCGACTTAAAACCGCTTTTATTCCTAAAGATATAGTAAATGATGCCATACTGGAACAAGGGTTTAATCCAAAAGAAGCAGCATTATTTTGTTAGTAAGTCTCCTTTCTCCGGCTCTCATTTTTAGTAAAAAAGGTGTCAAAAAAATTTAACTGTGTATAGACTATAAGAATTGTATTTTTGAAATTTTTTTGAGAACCTTATCCTTTTATTATAAAAAATAACTTTAAATACTGGGAAAATAATAAACTAAAATAAATGGTTTGTGTATTTGAACAAACTAATCGAATACACCAACTATTAATTTAGCTAGGTAAGTTTCCCAGTATTTCGTATTTTTTGGCATTAAATTTTTTCTTATGTTCTGAGCGATCTTTGAATGGGCTAAACCAGGGTATAAAGAATGTTTCGTCTCGTGGTACGGTTAAGTCAAAGCGGCTCGTCTCAGCTCATTCCTTAGACACAACTTATACCAAAAACATAAACTCATCCCAAGAGAAATCTAAAACTGGTTATGTTACGGCATATTAATGGCTTGTATATTTAATTGTTCTGTTTAAATTTGGGGTTAATCGAAATAAGGATAAAGAATCTCTTGGCAGAGTTGTTTTTTTGTGAAGTTTGGTTGCCGCACGTGCCCGCTAGTTATTTTGTAATGTCAAAAACTCAGACATCATATGTATTTTATAAATAAGTAAAAGTTGAAGAAGCCAATTGTACTTAAATAAAATTGAGTGGCGCAACAGTCCTTTGCGCACTAAGGCCTAGTGACTTACATACTGCTTTTACTGCCTTTTGCGAGGAATTGACAAATTCTCTAAGAATAACTCTTGTCATGAAAATGTGCTTTCTCAAATTAGCCGTTCGGATTCGGCATATAAACTGTAGGTCCCCTCCATTCCTGACAATATTACTCGCACACAGGAATGGTTAAGAGTTGCAAGTCACTAGGCCCTAGTTTTCAACTGACTGTTGCGTTACCCAATTTTTATTTTCTTAAAATCATATATTCCAAAAATTTCTAACTGCAAAATAATAGAGTAGAAGCAGGAAATATTCCTTTAAAAGAAAAACTTAAAAAAGTTTATAATTATTTAGGGTAGAGTTTGCTTTTTTTTTTTGTATGCCTGCGATTGACAGCTCGAAAGCGCTTTAAGCTTAAATCTCTCATCGAACCTACATTCTGATATTTGCCAAAAATTCCTAAGACTATAATTTATTCCATTTACAAAAATAAATACTTTTTTTTGGGTGGTTGACCTTAATCTATAGCTTTTCTATAGAAAACCTCTTTTACCCTCTCTTACATAAAGAAATTTCAACAAAGCCTCTAGGCTTTTAAGTTTATCTAAATTTTCTATTAAATCAAAAAGAAAAAAGAAGGTAATATTAATTAAAATCTATTTTCTCGGGATCTACTCAATTAAAATTCCAAAAGTATCCGGAAACAAATAATTTACCAAACTTAAATAAATTTCAATTAAAGCTTATTAAGTGGAATAAATTCTCTATTTTTCTATTATCGGAAAACGTGTTTTAACCATGCTTTCGAATGTTAATGCCAAAACCACACTTGTTGGATAAAATTTGAAAAACAATAAAAATCTACCTTAAGCACGTTTTTCAAAACAACACAAACAAAAAAGAAAAACAAACAGTACTTATATACTCGTATATTTTCTCTTGGTTAGCAGAAAACATGCACTTTCAATTCAAACCACCACCGCACCGCATCGCGCTGAACCGAACCGAACCGAAAGATACCGCACAACTCCCTGGCATTCTGTCTGTTTCAAATTTCCACCCCCTCAACACTCTCGGTGAAAAGGTGGAAAAGTTAAGCAAATTGGATCGGCCGTGAAAACTCCTGAGGATAGACAATTTAATTGATTACGAGAACGAGAATGGAACGATTTTGTGTTTTTTGTTTCAAATGTTGTATAGAAAAGGAAGAGGGTGAGGGTTTGAGTTCGTACAAAACTTAAGACTTATACCTGCACCTGCCTCATCTCACCATACATTCGGTTCTCTCTGTCGTCGCCGCCGCGCCGCTGTCTCGCTTCATTTAACTGCACGTGAAGTTGATGCCTTCTCGAGTGCGATGTTGAGGAAGAAGAGACTTTGGCATTTCATACGGAACGTGAGGTATTGCCTTTAAGCTATAATTAATCACTCTATTGTCAAGGTGTTTCACCGCAATAGTTGGTGTAACAACAAATTTACATGGCTCCCAGCATGAGTCCTTTTTTTGCACGCAAGAGCACCTCTACGCCACGACCCGACTCGACTCGACTCGACTGACCACCAACCAAGAACAATTATCTTTTTTTATTTTTGTAAGTGGCGAGCTGATTTAATTAGTCACGAGTCGCTGTGTGTCCTTGTCATTTTAATTAAAAAATCACTGCTTGAGAAATGTGAAAATTTTAATTGGAAATTTATTGCGATACAACACCAACTCCAGATCTATAGCTCCAGCATCAGCATCATCGTCAGCGGCGTCAGAAACCGGTATCAGGATCGTAGAGTTATTAAAAAAAGAATCCTAGTGATTTTTTATTCTTTTTTTTCCCACACAATCAAAGTAATTGAGAGAAATCATTAAGCGGTGAACATTTGGTTCATTCTTAAATGAAATACCCTTCCCATTTTATTTCATAAGGAATTTCCCGGATATGGAAATTCAAATTCAATATTCAAATGAGTATTTGATGGTAGTGCATAAAATTGATTTTAAAATTAAGATTCGTTACCGTGTATAGCAGATGTCGATGGAGTACCTTTTTTTAGATTATTCAAGGTTAGTACTTGTGATATCGGATCGGGTCCTGAAAGAGTTTCAAAATTTAAAAGTTTCATAAGGACACAAAGTTCGCAAAAAGTTTTCCAATGATTATAGGAACCCTTTAACTGGTGTTTAGAAAAATTTCAAAATTTCTACTGACTGCTTCCAACAATATTCTGACACCCTTTAATATCATCATAACCATATGAACGCAATACCGCTTCTTGCTTTTAAGCTATCAGCTATTTGCATACGTTATTGTTAACAATTTGTTCCCAAGAGTGTGAATATGAGAATCGAGGTTATTTTTGTGTTCTAAAAAACATCATATTCACTCGAATAGTTTTGTGAAGTTGCACTAGAGTGAGTTAGTAATCAAGAATACATAGCTATGGTATTTTTACTGCCATTTGTGGGACCTTGATGTTGATGATTGCTTTTTAAGTAATTAGGACAAGGTAAATTGTTTCATTTAAATATTTTGTACACGACAAAAATTCTGGAATGATTTGATTCATGGTTTTGAATATAAAAAAGACCAAGACAGTAACTTTAATTTTTTAACTTTTTGGATAATCAGCCCTGTTTTTCGTATTAAAAATTTTGACATATTTTTAATTCTATGGTCAAAGAAATCTTATACATAAGAGTATTTTGTAAATTGGACTATTAATTTCAAATGCGTTTTAATAAAATCTCCAAACTAATAAAGAACGAAGTTTCGAAATTTAAAGACTCATACCTTAAAAAATCATAGTCCAAAAAAATAATTTCAATTTCCTCTAAACGGAAGTGAAAATCTCTAATATATAAATTTCTCCTATCACAGTGTTAATTGGTATACTACTCCGAAACGGTTTAATTAATTTCAATGACATTTTGAATATACATTCGGTAGGTCTGAGAAAAGTTGTTGATACATTTTTATTTTATATTCCTAAGGGATATGGTTTGATTGCATCAACATCGTAGACGGTGCAACAATCTAACGATAGTTTGCAGTCACGCTATGATTTCACCAAATCAAAATACATCTGATTTAATAGACACTGAATTGAATCGTGAATTAAAATACATACTTTAGAAATGGCACCGATTGTTGCTTGCAATGTCCAACTAATGAATAAAGACCAAAGAACCAGGACAGAAGCAGGACAAGGTGGATTCTTTTTTTGATGCACCAGTTGGAACTGGCGAAACATTCATTTTCCTACCAATTCTTCCTAAAATGCGATCAAATAATAATATCGTAATGGCTGTTGCATCTTCTGAAACAATGTAAAGTCTGGGATGAATGCACTTTGGTATACAAACATTCGCTTGAGGCGTTGAACAGGACATTGAAAGATATAAAAAACAACGACAGACTATTTGGCGGCACTTTTTTGATCCTTTTAGATGATTTCAGAGAAACACTTCCGTTATTACGCTTTCAACGTTTACTGATAATAAGATCAACGCGTGCTTAAAATTATTGCCACTGCGGCGTAATGTTGAAAAAGTACAACTGAAAGTAAATATGCGGGTTCAAATGCTTCAAGATCCATCCGCTGAAACATCCTCAAAACAACTGTTTTGAGGTCGACGGAAAAGTTACTACAAATGAAACTGGATGCATAAAATTACCGGTCGATTTCTGCACGATTATTGATTCACATGATGATCTCCAGGGGCCTTACTACACAGCGATGTTTTTTTGTCAAATTGTAAAATGTTATAAATTTTTAATATTTAATTTGAATTTAAATTCGTTTCTCTTCCTCATTCATTTCAAAATTCATAATCGGGAAACATGACTCTTTCGACTGGAGTATTTTTTAAAATGGTTGGCAGTGCAAGATCTAACGTTCTTGTCACTACCGATTTTGTTTTGGTAACCTCCTCTTGCCAAAAGCTGCAATGTTGCTGATAACTTAATGATAATCGTAACAGCATTTTGTCTTCTGCGAGTAGTCATGTCGGATGATATGATGTTAGGTAAGAACATAAATCCGTCTTTAGAAAGACGTTCAATTTGCTCGTACCGTTCTTCATTTCCTTGCAAATTAAACCAAATTCCAACGATGTCCATTTTTGTAATAATTATTTTTGTCCAAAAACTTGATGATTTTTTAACTGTCAAACAATTCGATACTGTTTTGAATTTTTTTGAAAAAAAGTTGGTATAACGAATTGAAAGTAGAATCGGAAATGTGTTTCGAATAGAATCAAAAGTAGGGCCCCAGATATTTGCCGATATACACAGACAATTTACAAATCATGAGTGTCAACGAATTAAATTACAAGATACGCCATTTGTTACCAGGAGGATTGATGTCATACAAATCTATTTAAACAATTTGTTATGGTAAGCGATTAGTATTTAAAAAATTAATGAAAAATGTTATCGAAGCCATTATTTTAAATTAAAAAATTCGAGGTGAAAATATATTATTAGCGCGAATCCCTATTATACCCAACGATGTGCCAATTCAATTCAAACGCTTTGAATTTCCAATAAGATTGGCATTTGCAATAACTATCAGCGAGTTTAAGGCGAAATGATGTCTGTCTGCGGCTTAGATTTGAGCACTTCATCTTTTTCACGCGGACGACTATACGTGTTGTGCTCTCGAGTGGGCAAACCGTCCAGTTGGCTTGTATTGGGGAAAGATGGGACCACAAAAAATATTGTACACTCTGTTTCATTACTTACTTAATTACTTAAGGTGGCGCTACAGTCCTGTGTGAACTAGGGCCTCACCCAACAAACTTCTCCATCTAGCTCGGTCCCTAGCTAGATGTCTCCAGTTTCGCGCTCGAAGTTAGGTGAGGTCACCTTCCACTTGTGCGAACCACCTGATCCGCGGTCTTCCTCTACTGCGCTGTCCTGTGGGTGTGGATTCGAAGACTTTCCGCCGTACAGCTCGTCATTCCACCTTCTCCTCCACTCCCAAGGTGCTTTCACCCGCTTTTGTCATAGTCAATGCTTCTGCACCGTATAGCAGGACGGGGATGGTAAGGGTCTTATATAGCAACACTTTGGTCCCTCGAGAGAGGACTTTACCAATCAATTGCTTTATTAGTCCAAAGAAACAGCGGTTAGCAAGAGTTATTCTGCGTTTGATCTCAGCGCTGGTGTTATTTTCTGCGTTTACAGAGGAACCTAGGTAGACAAAGTCCTTCACTACCTCAAAGTTACGTCTGTCAATGTCGACGTTTTGACCAATACGTCGGTGTTGTATGTCCTTTGTTGACGACAGCACGTACTTTGTTTTGCCCTCATTAACCGTTAAACCCATTTTTGCAGCATATGCCAGTAATTGGATATACTTTTGAAAGAAAGTGCCTCTAGTGTTGACGTGTGAGCTCTGCACTATTCTTTTCTCCATGGTCATCCTGCACAAACGGACGGGTTTGGCATGGATGCCAAAACTAGACATGACACTATACAGCTCGTCCCTGTAGATGCTGTCATATGCATCCTTCAAACCGATGAAATCGGGTGTCGATTTGGTGTTCTTGGGTTTTTCCAGGATCTGCAGTATGTGAATTTTTGATCAACTGTGGACTTTGCTGCTGTAGACGTTCACATAATCACGGCAGAGAAGATTTTATAGGCGATGTTAAGTAGACTGATTCCTCTATAGTTGGTGCAGTTTCCTTTTTTCAAGATCGGGCAAACAATATTGAGGTTCCGTTCATCGGACATGCTTTCTTCCGACCATATCTTACAGATAATTTGGTGCTTGCTCCTAACCAACTTATCTTCAGCTGCTTTACTCGACATTCAAGCCATTCGCTCCAGTGGCTTTATTAGACTTCAGCTTAGATATGGCAATCTTTACTTCGTCTAAGTCGGGAGGACGGGATTGTTGGCTATCGTCGTCTATGTTGAATGGATCATCCTGCCTGACAGCGGAATTCAGTTCGTCGTCGCCGTTATTCAGTCTGCAGAAGTGGTCCTTCCATATCCTCAGCATTGAATGCGGTTCCACTATGATGTTTCCACTTTCGTCTTTGCAGTCAGTTCTAGCTCTGTTACATTAATTGATTGATATTGTTTTTTTAGTATTTTCATAATTAGCAATATGTCGATATGTACTCGTACATAATTTTATGGAATTAATTTTAATAAATTAAAAAAAATTGTTTGGTGATTTGTTATTTTAATATTTTGTCGCAGTTTAAAGTGCTCTATACCCCCTCCCACTTATATACCTAATCTTTACACTTTTACAATAAGTTATTTATATCTAGTAAAATATTCTCTAGAAAATATTTATCTGACAAAACAACGTTTGTCTGGTCAGCTAGTAATTTAAAAAACTGATGAAAACTTCTATTGATTTAATTTTGATGATTTGAGTAAGTTTTTAAAATGAATTCAAATGTGATATACTCGAAACAAATTTAATAGTTCTCACTAGAAATAAATGTTCCACATACACCACCGAACACCTTATAACATTTTTTATAAATTTGGTGAACAAATTACAATATTTAATTGTTGGTTAAATTATCATAAGCAAACTATAAATCAGTGACTTACTATTGAAACTAGTTTAAGCAAAAGTTGCCTTGGGTACTGATTTAGTGAGTTATTCATTTAATGATCAACAGAAATCATTCCTCTTCTGATTCAGTTGTCTTTTAAGTGTGAAAACACTGGTAAAAGTCCATTTTTGTACTTTAAAATATTATTTTAGAATTTAGAAGTCCAGAAGGTAGACTTTTTTTGACTACTTTTATGTTTTCGTAAGAATGATTGATACCAACTTCTAATTTAAGATGTTAAAAAAAGCGCTCTTGCGAGAAACAGTCTTTTAAGGATCATATGTTTTCTTATTAAATTTTTCTATTTCATGAAAGAAAAAGGAAATCCTGTAGCGAATAAGACTATGCTGTGAATAAACTCCTGACTTCTGGACAAGGACTACTCCAGCTTGCCTTTTGACCACAGTTACCCACTTTTTGGGAAATAAATCAATAAATGTACTTATAACAAATTGTATCCTTGTTGTTCTAAATCTTTCCTTCGTTTAGTTCTGTCACGATACAAACCAATCAACATTTCTAAATAGATATCGTATTGGGATACAAAAATTGAAAATAAAAATAACATCCAAAGAAGAACATCTCAAATTCATACCAAATTAATATTTTATTTATTTCTCTGCGCCACTCAATTTATTTTCTTCGTTCATCTGCTCTGAAACATAACAACAACAAGAACAAAATAATATGATTTATGTTACATTTCAAGGACAACTGACGTTCTTTTTATACTTTTTTTTTTCTTGAGCAGATATACCAACGATGAACGACGACGACGTCTCTTTGTAATAGAAATGTGACTGTCCACCTGTCAGCACATGAATGAAAAACCACCTGATATCCAATTCTGTTATAAATTCATACTCGTCCTCGGGCACTAATCCATCCAACAGAACATCACCCTATAATAGCCGTTTGTTGGAGGATTCTCCCTAAATCCCCCAACTCGAGGCCCACACAATCACACACAGAGGACAAGGAATTTATTTTTCTGTGGGCCTCGTTGAACGCGCAAAAATGGCTCCTTGGCCAATGAAATTTATGCGTTTTCCACACAAAATCTGAATTCATCCTCGTGGGACAATGACAACAAAAACATTTATTGCTCCCAGCCACGTGGTTCTCTGCAACACCAACATCAGCCAGCGTCGCCGTAGCGTAGACTCGTTTGCTCATTTTCGAACTTTCGAAAGGACGAGTACTTCACTTCGCACACGACAGAAAATGTCCCTTTCACAATAAAGTGTAACGAAATGTCATTTAATGGAGTTTTGGGATATTTTCACTGCACCAGCTGTGTGTCCCGAATTTGTTCTGGTAGGTCCTGGTTCGGATAACTTGGTTTGCCAGCAGCTCTTTGCAATTCGGTGTCAATTCTCTTAGAGGATTCAACGATGTCAGAACTCACAGTGAAAACACATTGTGCGGTCGTAGTTCGGATAAAGCCTCTCTGCGAGAGCTCATGCGCATCAAGTGAAACCCCCAAACCATCCCTCTCATCACAAGTGAAAGACTGGTCCTCATGGACGAAACGAAATATTTGCCATCGATAAGCTCTTGGAATGTATATGTTGCAACTTGCACCTCAGTTATTTTTGGAGTATCGCCGGAAGTAGACGTGTTTTCCAATTAAATCAGGCTTGAATTTTTAATTTGAAAGTTTCCAGGAGTGAACTTGTATCTGTGTTGATGATCATCACCAGACCGAAACTAACAACGTTAACTGTCATCGCTACCGCCTTAGTGACACTACCACACCGCCACCGCACCGGGTCGGGAGTTTTAAGTGCGCCGTAAAAAGTGTTTGATTTTTTGGCTCAATTAATAGTGAAGTCCTTTTTTTTTCATTAACAAGTCCTCCCAGGGGCTTCAAATCCCGAGAATAGAAAAAAATCCTTAAATTAAAACAAAGAAAGGACGGATAAAAAGTGAAGAAGAAAAGTAAAAAATCTTAGAAAAGTGCTGTGTTTGTGGAGTTCTCGAACTTCTTCCGCACCAACTGTTTTAAAATATTCACAAAGTCATTAAAAATTTAATGGATTGAGGATACTCGTCGCTGTCGGCCTCAACATAAAAAGGATAATTCAAGTATGGCTGGGGATATTCAGAGGAGAACTTTTATTGTTATATTTTTGTTTTTTTTTTTGGTCTTTCTTTTTTGTTCCATTATTTTGCTAAGTCCTTTCTCGAGACTATAACCAGCAGGAGCAAGACGGCTTTGCTTAAAGTATAGTTGAAAAATAGCCCCACTCCTTTGGTTCTTCCTTTTCAACTTTTGTTTACACACAAAATTTCCTTGAACATAGAAGTCTGAAGCACAACCTTTAGAGTGTCCTTAATGGAGAAATATTTACAGTTTTAAGCTGCAAGACATTGTTTCTTGTGTGTGTTGTTCATCTTATCGAGCTTGGAATAAACCTCTTCCAGATAGACAGACACTAAACCATCAGAGAGGCTCCTTTTCCACATGGAATAGAATGGCCTTCCGATATGGCAATGGCAATGTAGGGGTGTACTGCGGGCTATAATTAATTATCCCTTGATACGATATAAAGGATGGGGGGGAAATGGGATAATATTGCAACTAACTGCTGTGCTAGCTATGCAGCACGATTCACTTTTCGCACTTCGCAGCTCCGTCGATGTTGCTTGTACCTCGTGCCAGTCAACTATTATTCACAAGAAGGATTATGGTTGTTAGCTTCTAGCTGAGGATACAGAATTAAACTCGTACTCCATTAGGGGTAGTAACAGTCTATGTGATGTGCTTTAGTGCCGCTGTTTTGTACAGCTTGTTGTATAAAGTTCTGCTTTGCTTTTAGCTGATTGCATTAATTCGTTTGATTTCCGGTGCAAGAGCTCTCCTGCAGTGTTATTAATTCCTTACAAAGGGATAGTCTGGTATGGGTAAGGATATTTGCTTAGAGGGCTTTGTACATGCAACTTACGTAAAAGGAATTGCTAACATCCGTTTCTGATGTGCTAAGAAAGTGGCAGGGTTGATGGTAAGGGGGTTTAATTAGATGTATACAGAGGTATTGATTGTATGTTGTTGAATGAGTTAAACAGGATGTTAATCGTTTTTGCCAAGAAAAGAAACCCTATCCACTTAACTCTGGCAGTGTTATTTATTTTTCTATTCCCAGTTGTTTTGTTTTTTTAAGTGGGAATGGGGTTTGTAATGTAATTAAGTGTTGGGTATAAATACTATTGGAATGAGTTAGATTTAATCATATAAACCAAGGTTGAACGGAAATGCTATAAATAAGCAAGTTTGTTGAAGATTTCTTGTATCCTGCTGTGTGTTTTTTTTTAGGAACGTCTTCCCATACATTGAATATTACTTTTAAGTTTAAATTTTTTAAAGAGTCAGGCAGGAATTTATGAGTTTCTATTACTCAAAAAGTGGAAATCCCACTTTGTCTTTCTTGCGGATCCATGTTTAAATTTTAAACGAATAAATCTTTATCTTCTTCTGCTATTAACTAGGTATTACAGACTTATGAGTTGGACGAGTGTTTTGATAGCTATATTTTGAAACAGATGGGATGCCCAAAAAGATATTTTCACATTGGTGCCATTTCAAATGAATATTTTTTTTGCAATATCCCAAAATACCATTAAAGGAGTTTATAAAAGTATGTAGTGAAAAATTAAAAGATATATTAGTGAGGGTAAGGGTCCCATGAAAAATATGGTGATTTTCGGAAATTATTTTACAAAAAATTATTCGATAGAAGGTTTTGAAATGTTTGGATATAAAAACTTATATTTTCTATTTGAAGACTTTTTTTCAATAAAAATAACGAGTTATGTGGTGTCTTCGGAGTTGCCAAAAAAGTTCCCCAATTGTTGATATGGTTCTGGGCAAATGTGCAGCTGAATCAAAAAATTTCAAAAAGGTTGATTTTAAAGATGTTTTTTACAAAATGACCTACGATTTTTGAAAAATAACAAACTTTTGGTGGGGGTAGTACAATTTTGTTTATTTTTTAATGTTGAATTGATAATTTTCAACTAATAAAAACGATGGTATGTTATGTAGCAAATGTATCCAAGAATATTCAGTTTAAAATTAAAGTCGATCGGTCAATTTCCCGTTGAGTTATGATGTGGGATAATTGTAAAAATGTCTCGTCTCGATAGATAAATTTGCTCATCTGCTATGTCTGACTTATAGAATACACCTTCTTCTTCATCTAAAAATGCCTGCTGAAAGGCTGATGCTTGTCTCCTGGTATTTCGCCCGACTTTTCAGGACGCTGTGTGACAAATATTGGATTAGTTTGTGATTTCTTGAGCTGCATATTCTTCCGCAATAGGGCTGACAAACACGCTCATAACTTCATACTCATTTGTTTTTATCCCATCGTGATGGTGCTTTGGAGCTCTTCATGACGATGTAATTCAAATACTATTCAAGATACGACCTAGGTGCTTTCACAGGACATTTTTAAAAATATAAACTATAGAATAAGTAAAACTGAATTTTTGAAACTTTCACACCGGTATTGTCCCTTAAACCAATTTATTGGTACTTTCGGTGAAAGTTTACATTTTTTTTTACAAAAAACTACCAATTATTGCAACAACTAGAATGAAAAGATGTCTTCGAGATACTCCCTGTGAACTAGAAAATATAAGTCATAATCGACAAGTAAACGAAAAGGTTGAAATTAAAACTAAAAGTATTTTGGATAGTATTGATGAGTCATGTCCCAAAAAATCCATAACTCATAGAACAACAGTAATTCCTGCTTATGTAATTAATAACATAAAGCAAAGAAACTATATTAAAAGAAAATGGGCTAGGTTTAAACATGATAATGACTTTTATTTAATGAAAAATCTTACGAGGAAAATATCTTTTAAGATCACAAAATTCAGAAACAACTCTTGGAACAATAAGCTCAGTTCCCTTGAGCCAAACATGAACATCGCTAAGGTCTTAAAAAAAGAATAGATCCATACCTCATCTTGAAAATAATGATTGTCTCATTCAGCCTTATCATGAATTCCATTGTAATCGGAAATTTTTACGAATCCCTAAAAACTGTATCATGAAATCCGTTCGTATTGGAAATTCTCATACAATTTTGTATTACGAACGGATTTCATGATACAGTTTTTCGGGATTCGTAAAAATTTCCGATTACGATGGCATTCATGATAGGGCTGATTGTTACCCATGAAGAAAAAAGCAAACATTTTTGCTGATACATTTGCGCAAAACCTCAACAATCCTATGTTAGTACAAGTAAGCACGGTAACAAATGCGGTTACT